>NW_004444239.1:291840-336932 GCF_000243295.1 Trichechus manatus latirostris
TGGGTCTCTCCTGGTGCATAAAACATGCTTCCTGAACATGGCTGTTTTCCTGCCTCACCGCTCATCCCTGAGTTTCTCAGGCCTGAAGGGCTTAGGCTCTCATCCGGTAAGGTGTGGCAACTCGTTGCTGCTTCCAAACCATCTCTCCCTCCCCTTGCTGCTCAGTCTGATTCCTCAACTCTGCCTTTGATGTTTAGGGCTCCCAGACTGCTGTATATATAATTGAATCACTTGTTTTTTCGGGTCTTTGTTCTAAGAGGGTCCACCGGAAGCGTCTGACTACTCTGACATCTTGGCCCCACCTCCTGCTTTGGTCCAGTTTTGCTGACTTTCCCTGTATTGTGTGTTGTCCTTCCCCTGGCCGAATTTGATCTTTGTCTACTATCTAGTCTGGTTTCAGTTCTTGAGAGAGGATCAAATTGACACATCTGCTCCTTTCATCCCAGCCCATATCATAGAAGGTTGGCCACCCTTGAGTGAGGTACATATCTATTACAATCAGCTGAAGCTAGTGGTGAGCTCATGAGCTTATTGGCCTGAATGCTTTCTCTCTAGGAGGTTCTGTGGCTGTTGTTGAAGGTGCCCTTAGTATGTCCATATACGTGCCCATTCCAAACAATGGTGATCCAACAAATGTGGAAATTATCAAACAATATCATTAATATCACATGAAGGTAAAATTTTGCTGAAAATAATTCAAAAACAGTTGCAGCAGTACATCAACAGGTAACAGTCAGAAATTCAAGCTGGAATCAGAAGAAGGCTTGGAACAAAAGATATTACTGCTGATACTAGATGGATCTTGGCTGAAAGCAGAGAATACCAGAAAGATGTTTACCTGTGTTTTATTGACTATGCAAATGTATTTGACTGTGTAGATCATAACATATTATGGATAACATTGCAAAAAATGGGAATTCCAGAATGCTTACTTATGCTCATGCAGAACCTTTACATAGACCAAGAGGTAACAAGGGGTTACGGCATTGTTTGAAATCAGAAAAAGTGTGTGTCAGGGTTGTGTCCTTTCACCATACTTATTCAATCTGTATGCTGAGCAAATAATCTGGGTAGCTGGACTATATGAAGAAGAACATGACATCAGGGTAGAAGGAAGACTCATTAACAACCTGTGTTATGCAGATGACACAACCTTGCCTGCTGAAAGTGAAGAGGACTTAAAGAACTTAGTGAAGAAGATCAAACACTGTAGCCTCCAGTATGGATTACACCTCAACATAAAGAAAACAAAAATCCTCACAACGAGACCAGTTAGCAACAGCATGGTAAACGGAGAAAAGATTGAAGTTGTCAAGGATTTCACTTTACTTGGATCCGCAATCATCACCCATGGAAGCAGCAGTCAAGAAATCAAATGATTCATTGTATCAGGCAAATCTTCTGCAAATGACCTCTTTAAAGTGTTAAAAAGCAAAGATGTCACTTTGAGGACTAAGATGGGCCTGACTCAAACCATGGTATTCTCAATTGCTTCACATGCATGTGAAAGCTGGATAATGAATAAGGAAGACCGAAGAATTGATGCCTTTGAGGTATGATGTTGGCGAAGAATATTGAATACACCATGGACTGCCAGAAGAATGAACAAATCTATTTTGGAAGAAGTACAGCCAGAATGCTCCTTAGAAGCAAGGATGATGAGACTATGCAAGGATGGCGAGATCACGTCTCACTTACTTTGGACATGTTATCAGGAGGGACCAGTCCCTGGAGAAGGACATCATGCTTGGTAAAGTAGAGGTCAGCAAAAAAGAGGAAAACCCTCAATGAGATGGACTGACCCAGTGGCTGCAATAATGGGCTCAAACACGGCAACTATTGTGAGGCAGCGTTTTGTTCTGTTGTACACAGGGTTGCTATGCGTCAGAATCAATTCGACAGCACCTAACAACAACAACAGCAGCAACATAGATTATTTTCGGTGACAGGTTTCTTAATGTTTTTGTCCATTTTCTGGTAAAATTGTTATTATTATTATTACTATTGAGTTTTAAAAGTTCATTCTCTATTTTAAGTGCTAGTTATTTTTAGGATTTATGGTTTTCAAATATTTTCTTCCAGATAGTAGTTTGGTTTTCATCATCTAAACAGACTTTTTCACAGAGCAAAAGAATATAGTTTTGATGAAGTTCAGTTTATCATTTTTTTACTTTTAGGGATCATGATTTTGGTGTCAAGTCTGAGAACTTTTACCTAGCTCTAAACCAAACAAAATCAAACTGGTTGCCAATTCTGACTCATTTCCTATTTTTTTTCTAAAAGCTTTATACATTTATTCATTTACATTTAAGCCCACGATCCATTTTAAATTAATATTAAATAAGGTATTATCTGAACAAACTATGTTATTTAAATAATCTTGGTATTTATTTTTGCCTAGATAAGTATAACCTATAATGAGTATTTCCTGTTTCTGGATTCCATCTTAATCTATTTTTTGAAAGTTGCTATTGGATTCCAGGGTGTGAGACAGCCTTTCTTGAGGTAACTTGCAAATGAATCAAAGGCTTTCAATGCTTTAAAATGTCAGTGCCAAGTTTCCGACTCCTTTAGTTTTGAAGAGTTGGAATGGTGATAAGGAGGTTAGTCCTATGACTCTAGTTCTAGGAGACCCAGTAACATTACTTGTCCAAACTCCTCCCTCTAGAGCAAGGATTAACAGATCATAGACAAGTGAGCAACCCAGCATATAAAACTGTCCCACACACTCCTGACAGTTCGCCCACTTATGTGCTTATGTTGTCCATCTCCTAATTAACCTTAGCACTGTCTTGCTAATGACATTTTTCTTGAATCCTGATCAAGAGACATAGGCCATGTAAAGCACACACATGCTCATTTCCTACCCAATATTATCCCCAAGAAATATTTGATAAGACATTAGTACCTTCGAGTTCATTCTGCCAGCATAGTGACACTTATATAGGATCGTATACTACCAGGAGTTTTGCCTAGACTGACATCATGAACATCACCTGTTTGTCCATTTCTCGTACTGTGGTAGCTTGCTTGCTTGGAAGCTATGCCACTGGTATTTCAAATACCAGCAGGGCTACCCATAGTGGACAGGTTTCAGAGGAGCTTCCAGACTAAGTCAAACTAGAAAGAAAGGTCTGGTGATCTATTTTTGAAAACCAGCCAAAGAAAACCCTGTGGATGACCACAGAACATTATTCAATATGGTGCTGAAAAATGAGCGCCATAGGTTGGAAGGCACTCAAAATACACAGTGGCTACAACAATGGACTCAAACACCAGTGATTGTGAAGATGTCACAGGACCAGGCAGCGTTTTGTTCTGTTGCACATGGTGTCACCATGAGCCAGTGCTGACTCAATGGCAACTAACTACAACAATGTCATGAACATCAACATAGGTAAGAACCAGGGCAGTGCTACCTGCCATTGTGCTAAGAGATGGAAGAACAATATGAAATGCAAGAAGCGTATAAAAACACTGTACACTTCTATTGTTCATAAATTAAGCTCAAAGGTTTGAGAGACGAGCCTGAGTCTTAGTTGTAAATAACTAAGATCTCTATGGTAGCATTTGTAATGGATATCTCCATACACATTTTTTGTTAGAAAATTGAATGTTGAGGTATGTTAAATACAGTCACTGAATCAGCAGAGGAAAAAAAAGGGAAATAAGGGAGAGCAAGGCATGAAAACATGAGTTTGTGAATATTGACAGCCTCTATTTTGTATTTTCCAGAAAGAATCATTAGCCATACTTTAATTTATGTTTTGGTGTTTTTAGAACCACTATAGTACTTGTTTCAACAAACGGACGCAGCTCTGGAAGCGCTCACTTGTCTATGCCAAGAAATTTGGAAGACAGCTACCTGACCAACTGACTGGAAGAGATCCATATTTCTGCCTATTCCAAAGAAAGATGATCCAACTGAATGCAGAAATTATCAAACAATATCATTAATATTACAGATAAGTAAAGTTTTGCTAAAGATCATTCAAAAGCCATTGCAGCAGTACACTGACAGGAAACTGTCAGAAACTGAAGCTAGATTCTGAAGAGGACGTGGAAAGACGGACATCATTGCTGATGTCAGATCTTAGCTGAAAGCAGAGAATACCAGAAAGATGTTTACCTATGTTTTATTGACTGTGCAAAGGCATTCGACTGTGTGGATCATAAGTTATGGACAGCATTGCGAAGAATGGGAACTCCAGAACCTGTAAGTGATCTCATGAGGAACCTGTACATAGATAAAGAGGCAGTCGTTCAAACAGAACAAGGAGATACTGTGTGGTTTAAAGTTAGAAAAGGTGTGCATCAGGGTTATATCCTTTCACCTTGCTTATTCAATCTGTATGCTGAGCAAATAATCCCAGAAACTGGGCCATTTGAAGAAGAACATGGTATCAGGATTGGAGGAAGACTCATTAATAACCTGCATTATGCAGATGACACAACCTTGATTGCTGAAAGTGAAGAGGACTTGAAGCACTTACTGAAGAAGATCAAAGACCGCAGCCTTCAGTGTGGATTACACCTCAACATAAAGAAAACAAAAATCCTCATAACTGGACCAATAAGCAACATCATGATAAACTGAAAAAAGATTGACGTTGTCAGGGATTTCGTTTTAGTTGGACCCACAGTCAACACCCATGGAAGCAGCAGTCAGGAAATCAAAAGATGCATTGCATTGGGCAAATCTGCTGAAAAGACCTCTTTAAAGGGTTAAAAAGCAAAGATGTCACTTTAAGGACTAAGGTGCTCCTACCCAAGCCATGGTGTTTTGGATCAGCTCATATGCATTTGAAAGCCGGAGAATAATAAAGAAGACTGAAGAAGAATTGATTCCTTTGAATTGTGGTATTGACAAAAAGTATTGAATATACCAGGGACCGCCAGAAGAACAAATAAATCTGTCTTGGAAGAAGTACAGACAGAATGCTCCTTAGAAGCAAGGTTGGGAAGACTGTGTCTCACATACTTTGGACATGTTATCAGGAGGGATCAGTCCTTGGAAGACATCATGCTTGGCAAAGTAGGCCAGTGAAAAAGAGGAAGACTCCCCAACAAGATGGATTGACACAGTGGCTGCAACAATGGGCTCAAGCATAACAACGATCATGAGGATGGCGCAGGACTAGGCAGTGTTTCGTTCTGTTGGACACAGGGTCACTATGAGCCAGAACCAACTCGATGGCACCTAACAACAACAACAACAGCATAGTATTTACCGAGTTGCCTAAAACTTGGCTAGCATACTTTATTCCTTGGGGCTTATTTGGCAATATGAGACACAAAGAATCCATTTAGTACTAATGGACGTTGAAAAAATTTCATGAAAATAATTTTACTGTGCAGGTAGACAAATTTAGTTTTAGCCTTCACAATTTAAAGGGGGGGAGAAAACATTACGTTTCTTCCAAATTTCTTCACCTTGCTTAAATTAAGATGTATATCACTATACACACACACGTGTGTATCTATATCATATTATATATAGCATTTATATTTCATAATATAATATAAAAAGACACATCTATTTATACTATATTGCATTACATTACATTATATTATATACACCTGGCCCTTTTCCTTTAGGAATTCCATATGGGAAGAGCAGTTTGCACTGTTAGTTCCTGAAATACAACCTCTTTTATTCCCAGAATCAAGCTTCAAGTTTCCTCCAAAGACACCACATCAGCTACAAAAATCAGCTTCACTTCATGTCACTAAGTCACTGCAGTGCTTAGTAAGGACTTTTGGAAGAAATGGTGCTTTTGTCCTTTTCTGATGTTCACAGACTCTCTCACAGTTACTGAGTTTTTGGAAGTGCCGAGTCAATCAAGAGAGTCAGGAATCAACAAACCAGGCAGCTAGAATATGGTGCTACCCATAAATTACTGAAAGTGATCCAAGGCTCAAGGAAGTCCAGCCTTTGCCTCCTTCAGCCCAAGCCTCTCTAGCAGACTGTATTCAGGCAACATTCTCTTTGCAATCTGTCATTCCTTTCTCATGGGACCTGCCCATTCCCTGGAGATTTAATAGCTCTTCCATGGGGATAATTCAACTGAGTCTTTATAGCTCGATTTGACTAAAAGATGATCCTCCACACCCTGACATGCAGTAAAGCTAGCAGCTTACAATAGGCATAAAAATACCTCGCTGTTTTTCTTCAAATCCTCCATCCTGTGCTAATCAGCACTGTATAATAAACAATTAGAAAGTAAATGGCCCATTGAAGTGTGTGTACAGTACTTGTAATGTGGATTATTATATGCATAATATAAGAAATATATTGCCCTGCTAGATTCCTGAAAATGATTAATTTCATCCCTTCCCTCTGTATGAAATGATGCTTTCTTCTGAGCTCTTCTGTCTAAGTGTTGCATCCCTTCTCCAAAGGCAACAAGAATAACATGGTTGCTTGGGAGTTAGTTAAAGCCTCACTGGCTCCATTGTTGGTCTAAAGATGATTTTTTTTTTTTTAATTTGAAAGAAGAGCATAATACAAATGCTTATGTAACTTTCCCGTCTTCAATAGAAGGGAGAAGAAAGCAAATAGCTAATAGCAGGACTATGGTTATAGAACCGACTTAGGAGCTAATTGACCATGTGAATTCACTTCTTTGCCTTTGTCTTCAAATAATTGAAATCAAGGAACTGAAAGGGCAATGGCCAATACTTAGCACATATAATGATGCTCCCAAACCCATGCCTGAAATTGCTAAACAATCAAAATGCCTTTCCACTCTGCCTAGAAGGGAGCCTACTGGAATTGTTCAACCCAGTGTTTCTGGCAGCACTAACATAATGGTTGAGAGACTCCCTGGGTTCTTAATCCCTACTGCAAGGCTTCTAAACTGTGTGACCCTGGGCAAGTTACCCAACTTCAGTATCCCCATATGTAAAATGGGCTGACTTAAGAGTACCTACTGCAGTCTTATTGTAATTTTCAGTATGTTTGTGATATGTTAGCACAGTGCATGGCACATGGTAAGCACCAAATAAGTTGAAACTATTACTAAGTAAAATCTCAACCCATTTAATCAACTGAAGTTGGCATGTAAATCCATATTTATTTACCATTTTAGGTTGATAGTCATTAAGGTCGCATCCAGTTATTGCATTCTATTTTTTCAACAAATAATAAAAGTAGACTGGAGGTAGCTCATGCTCCAGCCCCTGAACCTGAAGTTTAGTTTACTCCCAAACTGTCTAAATCATAAAGTAGGTTTTGGCTAAATATATTACAAAGTTAAATGTCTCTATCAATGGAGGAAATTTAATGATCAGCTCTAGTCCAAATTTGATCAAATGATGGACTCTTTAAAAATAGAGCATTTAAAAAAAAAAAAAAAAGCTGCCAATGGCCGAGGATATAACAGGTCTACTGATAAGTAACAGTAATAGTTTCATGACGTTTATTGTCTTCTGTTTGCATTTCTGATGCCTCGCAATTCATTGGAGCATGGTTGTTTATTTTCTGGTGCTCCGAAAGCAAGAAAACACTCACGTTCACAGTATGCATAGGAGGGCACACACATTCACGTCTGCATATGCATACACACATGCATACAGTGACAGCAACATTTGTCTTTCCTTCCTGTGACCCAGGAGCTCATGAAAATTGCTCAGAGAAAATTCTCTACTGTCTAGTGGAGCCTATAATCTCTTCACCCCACACCCAGGCTCATGTGTCATGTCTGTGAGTACGCTCTGTGATGAATGATACTTTCCCTTGATTGAAGGAATCATATAAAAAAAGCAAGGAACAGATCACGTCTTCTCTCTCCACACACCCGTTGTTTTCCATCGCCATTTGTCCCATCTGACATTCACATCACCTGCTTCTGTGTTGCATGTTCTTCACAGCCTGGCAAAATAATTTCCAAATAATTAGCTCCAGAGTAGTCGGTTCTTTCTTTTATGAGGAAAATTGAAATTAGTTTCCAGGTCACATGAGAAATAATGTGGCTTAAAGTTTTAAAAAAGTTTAAGTTTTATCCAGCTATGGAATGGTCATTCTCTCTGAAGATCGTTCTACCTTAAAACAGTGTTATCCCCCACCCCCAAACTTAGGTTACCAGTTTCATGAGCTCTTCTAATGAAATCATTACTTGAAGTCATTAAAGAGGACTTCTTTAGAATGTTGAAAAAATACCATATATATATATATATATATATCGATGAAAATGTGCAATATAGAGAACAGAGCACCCAACCATCCATAGGAGAAAACCTATTATTATTTACATGTATTCCATTTTCATATTTTAAAGGAATATTTTTTATAGCATAACCCCATTGCCATCGAGTCAATTCTGACTCATAGCGACCCTATAGGGCAGAGTAGAACTGCCTCATAGGGTTTCCAAGGAGAAGCTGGTGGATTAAAAACTGGTTGACTTTTTGGTTAGCAGTAGTAGCTCTTAACCACTGCACCACCAGGGCATTTTGGAATAGGTGATGAGAAATAAAGATTATTTTTTCAAAGATTATGGATTTTTAACTCAATACATATTGGTAAATTGCCTGGTAACAGGATGTACTGATCTCCGTACCACCAACCATGTACAACAGAGCTTTTTATGCTGTCTGGTTCGTCTCATCCTTTCCCAGCATTTGAACATGCAGGTGCCATTGAAAAGAGTGGGTCTAAATGAAAGGTGGAGTCCCCTCAGGTGCTTTTCCTGTATGCAAAATTTCCAGCTATGAGCTGAGCATGTTCTTTGTTTGCCTTTTTTTTTTTTTTTTGTAATAATATCAGTGATGGTTCCTTCATCTGAAGACATCTTGTTTCAGAGAGCCATCTGATAGCCCATGTCACAAATCATACTACTGTTGCTAGAAGGCCAGGAAATGAAGGGCTAACAGATGGAGCTGTGGTCTTATTAGTTCCTCTGTCCCTGAAGCATCTGTGTGGGGCAGTCAGGGGCAGACATTATCACCCTCACTTTATACTAAAGGATATTTCATACTCAGGACTAACGGAAGTCAATGATATATAGTCAGCAGCTGTGTCATTCAGTCTTCTTCCTCCTCTTCTGGAAAGCACTACACCATAACCTTTTACTCATTTTTATTACACGTCTATTTTTTCTTAGGTCTCTGAATGACTTTCATGACAATGTTAAAAAAAAAAAAGAAAAAACAAGGCTAGAAAGATCATATGGAGCCCTGGTCGCACAGTGGTTAAGCGTTCAGCTGCTAACCAAAACGTTGGCAGTTCGAACCCATCAGCCACCCCTTGGAAACCCTATGAGGTAGTTCTACTCAGTCCTACAGGGTCGTTGCAAGTAAGAATTGACTGAACAGCAATGGGTATGGTTTGGTTTGGTTTGGTTTTGGGAGAGATCCTTGAACAACAGTGCTTACCTTGGTATTGAAGTCCAAGAGGAGTTTGAGAAATAACCCCTATATTGTTTGTTAATTGCCAGAGAAATCGCTCCTGGGCATCTCCTGCAACAGAAGAGCTTTGGGGAGAAATCCTTGCCCATGGAGAGAGGAAGAAAGGTGGTAGCAGAGGGTGGATTGCTGGAGACGAGCCTAATCCTATGTACCTGATGGCTGTGATGGCAGCAGATGCTCCTGCTGAGCTCACAGCTACAAGCATCTCCAATCTCTAGCCTCTGGGTCCCAGTGTCTTTCTCCCGGGGTTAAGTATATGCTGAGAGATGTATCTAAGGATTAAGTGTCTCCCCAGAAACTCAACCCTCTGCTACCAGGGGCTCTCATATTCCTACTGGTGGGAAAAAAAAAAAAAAAAAAAAAACTTTTTGTGCTTGGGTTTTGAAACCTTCAGAATCAGCTTTTCTGATACATAGAATTTTAATTTCCACCTTGTCTCACCAGTGCCTTTCCTGCTGTAGCCAGACCCGGACTATTCACTACTTCTGGAATTTACTATGTGTGTATCCTCCTAGATATGCCCCACACCAGCTGAGCTCCTTTCTCCTTTACCTCTCCTTCCACCCTGCCCCAAACCAGCTATCCTTCTCCAGGCTCACCGGTAGGGTTCACTTTCTGACCCAGGGTGAAAGTCAAAATATTTAACTGGTCCTCTGAGGTGGAGCAGGGTCTTGGAGCCCCCAAACTTCGCTAACTATGGCCCGTAGTCACTGCATTGTGGGAGGTCCAAGGAGAGCTAGAAGACAGGCAGGCAGGCCAGATTGGGCTTCATGCAGCCCCATAGGGGGTTTGGACAGCGGCTATATAGCAACTGTCTGAAAGTTTAAAAGTTAACAAATGGTATTGCAGGCAGGAGGTACTAGTGTGAGCCTGCTGAGGATCGGCCCTGCTTGTGCCAACTCCAGTGAATGCCTGCTAGCATCCCAGAACACTGTGCTGAGAAGTGTGTGCTGCCTCCAGACTACATAGAAAATGGGCTGTGATCCATAAGTAGAATCTTCCTGGAGTTTGGAAAGGGAGTGATGTTGAATGTGTTATGCTTGCTGACACTATCCATGAGTATTTTATGTTCCACCTTCTCCTCCAAGTCCCTGGACAGTACAAAGGGTTAACTCATTCAGCTACTAACAGAAAAGTTAGAGGTTCAAGTTGACCCAGAGGTACCTCAAAAGAAAGGCCTGGCAATCTACTTCCAAAAAATAAGCTATTAAAATTCTATGCAGCAGAATCCTACTCTGACACATGTGAGGTTTCCATGAGTCAAAGTTGACTCAATAGTAACTGGTCGATTTCTCCTGGGAACCTCTCTCAAACTCTCAGGCCCGTAAAGCTTTCTTTGCTGTAAATCTCACATTCACACAAAATGACACAACTTAGTATTTGATCCATCATTATCAAAAAATACCAAACACCTTGTCGTTTTTTGTTTTCTTTTTTTTTTTTTTGGTTTGGAGGTGAAGGGTCATGATCTCATGTAACATCTCAGACGATTGGCCTGATACTGTCTCAGTGCTTCTGTTCTGCCTCCTAGTTCATCACTCTTGGGTCTTAAAAGCTTGCCAATGGCCATCTAAGGGACAACAGTAGTCTCTATTCACCTCAAGTACCTAGAGTAGCACAGGAAAAAGAAGAGTCAGGAATCTGAGGATGAAATGCTGCCACCATGAACATCTCCCTTCCATTCTGTAAGACCAGAAGAACTTGATGGTGCCAGCTACCATTACCGAATGTTTTGATCTAGCATTCTGTAGAAGAAAACTGATCAAAAGGTGGGTGGGGTGGGGTAGAATATAAGTACAAACTTTCAATGGAATCCAGATCTTCTGGAGCCTTTGAGGCTGGATGAACACCTGGAACTATTGCCCTGAGATAATCTTTAAACCTTAAACCAAAACTTTTCCCAGAAGTCATCTTTGAACCAAACAACAGTTTAGTCTAATTAGTAAACTATGTCTGCCTTGAGCATTGTGCTCTCTCAATGATTTATCTATGTGGGATCAAATCAACAATAGCATCTCAAAAGTTTGGATGAGAAGCTTACGGTACAGTGACTTTATGCTAATGGTGACATTAATAATTTGGAATAATTTGGAAAAGGAAAGCAAAAACAGTTACACAACTTGAAGGTTGTAGACAATGTCACTGGATTGTAAATGAAGAATTTGTTGAAATAGTGTATCCTTTGCTGTATATATTTTTACAAAAAATAAAATAAAATTTTAAAAAAGACGTTACTGAACATCTACTGTTTTCATGGCAAATGATCCTTGCCTTCAAAGGGTGGAAAAGTTTGAATTTCCTTTCTGTCCCCAGCATCCACACACACAGCACGAGGTTACTGTTTCAGAACTCAGAATGCTGAGTTCTTGACCATCTCCTCATACCAGCTTTCTGCTGTCCTGCCCATCCCCCACTGATAGCCATCTCTCCTGTCCTGATCACACCTTGCTTTTAAGATCTGACAGATACCTGTCTTTTGTTTTACCAGCTTGATTCTTCTCAATGATTCTAGTTTTTCAGCTTTCTAGTTCCTTCATTTGACCACCATCTTGCTTCCTAGCCCATCACTGCTTCTGATTACCACACCCTCAGCCACTTAGCTCTACTGGCAAGACTCACATAGTTTATAGGAGTTGAGGAGAAGAAATCACAAGCTGGTACGTTCAGAAGGACTTGATGAAAGTGTGGGAGCTTGGCCTGGGCTTTGAAGAAAAACGATGCCTTAGATAATTCCAAGGGGATAAGAAGGCAGTTCAAGGTGGGCAAGGCATATTCAAAAGCAAGTTGGGACATATGTGGTATGTCTGGGACACAATATGTTTCATTTTAGTCTATTTCTTTGTAGGGGTTATTCTTACTGCCCTAAACATTTTGTAAGTTTTACAAAGAAAACATATTCTTCTGTACTACACATAGTGTTGAATATGTTACAGATATTCAGGAAATGTATATGGATGAAGGTACTATGTGTTACCACATAATAACTGTAGAATAGAGACAAAGTTATTCAAACTCTCTGTGCTTCAATGTAATCAGATACATGATAGAGCCAATAATACTTACTTTACATATATGCAGTAACTCCTAGGATTTATTTTGTAACTATCCAGTCCGCAATAGCTAATAATATCAGTGCTATTATTTTTAGTGTGTGTCTTTGCTCACCATTTCTCACCGAATTTTCCCCATGAAGACCATAGTTCTATGAATAATCTCTATCTTGCTCTATAAATGGCTTTACAAGTGTAAAACTAACGGTTTTAGATTGATCGTTCTTAATATTGCAGAGGGTATACAGCTCTTTAAGAAAATAATAAAAAACTATGAACACTTTTTATTTTGCATAACATTTTGTGGGGGGGAACTTAAGGGTGTTCCTAAAGTCTATCCATGATAGCAGGTGGAGAACTCCAGGTTAACTTTTTTGAAAATAATTTATTTTTTGTTGTAAATGAGAATATACACAGCAAAACATAAACCAATTCAACAGTTTCTACATGTACAATTCAGTGATACAACTTATCGACAGCAACTACAATAATCAACTGTGCAACTCTACCCTTAATCCATGTAATTTTTCCATCATTGTAAACATAAACTCAGCACTCCATAAGTAATAACCCCTCCCCCTCTCTCCCTCCCACCCCTGTTAAACACTGAAAATTTGGTCTCTATACATGTGCCTTTTCTTGTTTTTTTTATTTAAGTGAGAATGAAGCCCTGGAGGTGCAGTGGTTAAGGTGCTTGGCTTTAACCACTCTGACACCAGGGCTCCATTATATAGGTGAGATCATACAAAATTGTCCTGTGACTAGCTTTTTTCACTCAGCATAATGTCTTTAATCTCCATCCATATTGTAGCATGTATCAAGACTTTGTTTCTTCTACTGGCTAAATACTATTCTTTTGTATGTATGTACCACCTTTTGATTATCCATTCATCGGTTGATGGGTAAAGTTGTTTCTATCTTTTGGCTATTGTGAATAGTGCTACAACGAACGTTGTTGTAGAAGTGTCTGAGCCTCTACTTTCAAGTCTGTTGGGTATATACCTAGGAGTGGAATTGGTGGATCTTATGGTACTTTTGGAGTCCTGGTGGCACAGTGGTTAAGAGTTCGACTGCTAACCAAAAGGCAGGCGGTTCGAATCCACCAGCTGCTCCTTGGAAACCATATGGGGCAGTTCTACTCTGTGCTATAAGATCGCTATGAGTTGGAATCGACTTCACAGCAACAGGTTTTTGGTTTTTATGGTACTTTTATTTTTAGCTTTTTAAGGAACCACCACTCTGTTTACCAAACAACGCCATTTTGCATTCCCACCAGCAATGGGTAAGGGTTCCAGTCTCCCCATATCCTCACCAACATTTCTTATTTTCTGTTTTGTTTTGTTTTGATCTTAGCACTCATTGTGTTTTTGCTTTGCATCTCTCTGATGGCTAATGACATTGAGTATCTTTTCATATCTTTGGTGGCCATTTGCATATCCCCTTTTATGAAATGTCTATTCAAGTCCTTTGCTCATTTTTTGATAAGATTATTTGTCTTTTTGTGGTTAACTTGTCAAAATTTTATGTATATTTTAGTTGTTAGATTCTCATCAGATATATGGTTTCCAAAGATATTTCCCAGTTGGTAGCTTGCCTTTTCACTTTTTTGGAGAAGTCTTTGATTAAAAATTTCTTTTCAAATTTTTATGAGATTCAATTTATTCATTTTGTCTTTTGCTATTTGTGCTTTTGTTGTTATACTGGATAACGCATTGTTAAAAGGTAGACCCCACAGCATTGACCCTGCATTTTTTTCTAAGAATTTTGTGGTTTTATTTTGCACATTTGTGTCCTCAATGCATGTTTGATTTGTTTTTATGCATGGTGTGAAGCATAGATCCTGTTTCATTTTTTTTGCATGAGGAAATCCAGTTTCCCAACACTATTAGAGACTCTTCCTTCCCTATCAAATGCACTTAGCACCCTTGTCAAATATCAGTTGACCATAGATATGTGTATTTATTTCTGGACTCTCAATTCTATGTGTCTATTGTTATACCATTACCAGGCTGTTTTGATTACTATAGCTGTATAATATGTTTTAAAATCAAGAAGTTTGAACTCTTCTACTTTCTTTTTCTTTTCAACATTGCTTTAGCTATTCAGGTCCTCTTGCCATTCCATATGAAGTTGAGGATTGGTTATACTATTTCTGTAAAGCAGGCTGTTGGAATTTTGATCGAGATTGCATTGAATCTATAGATAATTTTAGGTAATATTGACATATTAACAATATTAAGTCTTCCAATCCATGAACATGAAACATCTTTCCATTTATTTAAGTTTTTTTTTAAATCTCTTCCAGTAGTTTTTTATAATTTTCATTGTATAATTCTGTCACATCCCTGGTTAAATTTATTCCTAGATATTTTATTCTCTTAGATGCTATTGTAAATAGAATTGTTTCCCTAATTTCCCTTTCAGACTTCTCATTTCTGATGTATAGAAAACCATCTTATTTGTGTTTGTTGACCTTGTACCCTGCAACTTTGCTAAAATTCCTCTATTAGCTCTAGAAGTTTTCTTGTGGACTTTTTGAGATTTTATATATATAGGATCATGTCATCAACAAATAGAAATAATTTTACTTCTTTTCCAATCTGGATATCTTTTATTTATTTTTCTTATCTTATTGCTCTGGCTAGGAGTTCTAATACAATACTGAGTAGAAGTGGTGAGAGCAGGCAGCTTTGTCTTGTTCCCAATTTCAAAGGGAAAGCTTTTCTTTTAGAAGAGTTTAAACGGGCTTGGTGTCAATTCTTCTCTAAATGTATGGTAGAATTGCCCAGTGAAGACATCTGGTTCAGGACATTTTTTTTGTTGGGGTTTTTGATGATTGATTCAATCTCTTCGCTTGTTGTGGGTCCATTCAGACTTTCTATTTCCTCTTGAGTGAGTTTGGGTAGATTGTGTGCTTCTGAGAATACATGCATTTATCTATATTACTCAGTTTCTTGCCATGTAGTTGTTAATAGTATTCTGTCATAATTCTCTTTATTTCTATTGGGCCAGTTGTAATATCTCCTCTTTCATTTCATATTAAAATTTAGAAGAAAGCATTCTATAGACAAAATTGAAATTCTCAATAATTTTCTGTGACTGCCCCCTGTTGAGTCTCTAGGATCCTGAATAAATAGGAATATAGCACTGGAGCTGTTCCACGTGAGTTGTCTTCTTAAAAACGTTTCACCTCTTGATGCAACATCTAGAAGACATCCTTGTCTGTCAAGGTCCAAATTGTTTGAACAGAAAGAAATTAATATAAAGAATTGTTAACTAGTAGAATGTGGTTAAATACTAAAATAGGTAAAATCTGACTCTGAGGGGTCCAGAAATAGCAGATACATTAAGTCAGGTGAGAGACAGTGGACAGTGAAGGAACTAATGTCAGGAGAACTCCCCTGCTGGCCCTCCAAGCTGAGATTCAGACATCTTCAAAGACAGCGTAGTTAACAGGGGAACGTGCAGTGAAGCTTTCCAGAGTGTGTGGGTCCAAGCTGGCCTGTCATATCCACTACCAGTGAAAAGAGTGTGGTCTGAGTGTATGGCTGGAGCTCAATTGCATGGAATTACTGGGTTCCCCATTGAGTAATAACAGCGGAGGACAGGAACTTGGAAGTAAAATGTCTCCCAGGTGCTGTCACTTTTCATTGGCCCTCCTGTGCTCTCTATTGACAAAACCCAACACTTAGCTAGCTGACAAGGGAGAAATATTTATATGGCCCAACTTTAGTATCAAAAGCAGGGAAAAGAATGGTGAGTTTGGAACTCAGACTCATAAATGGATAACTAGCATGACTGCTAACCTCTTTTGTTCCTTTAAATAACTAGGTTCAAACATGATGCATGTAATCAAAACACTGAATCGTACATGTGCAAAATGCTGGATTGGCAAATGCTTTGCTACGTATATTTTTATCACAATGAAAAAAAAACACCTAGGTTGAAAACTAAGGGCCTTGGAAGTGGGGGTTGGAAGCCTACGGGCAGCACACAGGTGTTCATGCTTTGGTCAAGCATAGTCTTAGGTAATAATAACATGCCTCATAAATGTATGAAATGCTAAACCTCAAACATAGGTGGAGGCTCTTGTGACTACAAAAACACCAATTTATTTAACTTTGTCATTGCATATTTACCCCAAAAAGTATAGTGAAACTAGAACTGTTTTTGTTTATGGTGCACATAATTTATTATATTGAAAGGAATTTCTCACACTCAAAAAATTTAGGACATACTTTGGTGGACTTGCATTTGAAGCACCCAAACAATTTACCCCTCTGCATAGGATTTGCTGTGCTACAATTTTCACAGATACTTCTTTCTCATTTTTTTTTAACCTAAAGATTTTCAGATGCAACTTAAGCTCTTCCTTTGCAGTTGTTTCATTTCTCTGCCATTTCTTTCCTACATTTCTCTAATACCTTAGTTCAACTCATCACTTCTTCCCTAAGTCAACGCACGGAGTTAACTAGTCTACCCCACGGTAGTCAGTTATTGCTTCAGGGTCCTCCCTGATGTTGTAACAGGTTCCAAAATGTCTCTGGCTTTAGCCAAGGAATCAAGGCCTTTGAAGGGCATTCCTCTTTCTGCCTGTTGTATCAATGTGACTCAGACATAAGCAAACATCTTATTTAAAGAATAGTAATAATGATAATTAAAAAAATGAAAAGAAAAAAAAAAGATTGGCTGACCTTTAAAAAATATCTCTGAGATCAAGAACAAGGCTGAATGGCCATAGTTATCCTCCATAGTCCATACTGGGTATATCTGATAGAAACAGCATGTCTGAACAGATTGGGGTGGGAGGGAACATGCTATAAAACACACCATTTCACTTCAGTTACACGTGCACATGGTGGACATTGATAAGCAGAGTGTGTTTGTCCAGAACATTGCAGGAACCACAGCTAAGAGTTGCACCCTTAAGTTGGAATATTCAAGGCCATCATGTACTGTGATTTCCCAAGGTGAAGAGAAGATCAGGCAGCCGCAGAAGATGCCCTTGATTTTCTACGCAGGCTTAGGGAATGTGCTTCATTTCATGTATATGGGCGAATATAATACTCTATACAGGAACAGATGCCTTTGAACTGTGGTGTTGGCAAAGAATATTGAATATACAGTGGACTGCCAAAAGAACAAACAAATCTGTCCTGGAAGAAGTACAACCAGAACGCTCCTTAGAAACAAGGATGACGAGATAACATCTCACATACTTTGGACGTTATCAGGAGGGATCAGTCCCTAGAGAAGTTACATCATGCTTGGTAACATAGGGGGTCACCGAAAAGAGGAAGATCCTCAATGAGATGGACTGACACAGTGGCTGCAACAATGGGCTCAAGCCTAATGATTATGAGGATGGGGCAGGACCGGCAGTGTTCTGTTTTATTGTACATAGAGTCATTATGAATCAGAATCAACTGGACGGCTCCTGACAACAACAGCCAAAACAGGAGCAGTAGCAAACACTCTCTCTATATGCTTCTAGTAAACTAAAAAGCAACTGAATTTTATCAAATTTTTAAGTGTGATGGCTGGCAAGAGCCAGTAATGTTACTTAGGCAGCATTTTTTCACCTAAAAAATTGAGTGTATATACCAGGGTTTAACAATCTATGTTATGTGTGCCAAATTTCAGTGGTATGTGACCTAGATATCCCACAGCCCTCGGAGCCACTGTAGGAAGGAGTCATTCCCCATATGTCATGAGGATCGTGGCATCATTAGGACTGGCATTGCTTTGGCAAAACACAAGAACCCCACCCCTCTCTCTAATGTAGTTAAAAAGCCAGAATGCAAACCAATAAGTATCTTTAAAATAAAATTTCATTCCCATTTTTCATTATAAAGTTAACACAGATTATAGAAGACTTGGAAAGCACAGAAAAGTCAAAGGAAAACAATCACCTGCATTCTCACCAAGAAAACAAAAAAAAAACCGTTGCCATCCAGTTAATTCTCACTAATGGCCAAGGCCTGGTGATCTACTTCCGAAGTCACAGCCTTGAAAACCATAAAGAGTGCAGTTCTGCCCCGCAACACGTGAGGTGGCCATGAGTCACCACCAAAGTCAACCATCAATGCTATACAGATATAGTTTCCAGTTTTCTTTTAAAACTGAATATTCATTTGTTTAATTTCTGTTTTCTTGTTTTCAATATCCTCTGTAACAAAAAGACTAATCCTTATCATTTATTGAGCATTTGGGATGCACCAAACACTCTGTCAAGTGAATTTCCTATTTACCTATTTTAATGCTTAAAATAACCCTATGCAACCAATAATTAATTTTGCGGTTGAGAAACATGAGGCTTAACAATATTAAAGTAAGTTATCTAAGATACATAGCTAATAAGTGACAGAATCTAGTCTCCATCCATGCTTCTTCTGATGTCAAATTCATGCTCAACTGTCATGATATGCTTTATGCACTTTATATCCTGAACTACGTAACGCACACATTTTCTTATGTTACTGCCACTGCTTCATAAACATAATAGTTTATCTTATTAATAGACTGTAATTTCTATAATCATTCCCCTTTAACTTGACATTTAGTTTAGCTTCTAAATTTTAACTAAAATTACATTATGAAAATGGTGATCAATCACTATTGAATAAGTGAATAAATTTTTACAAGAAGAGAATGAAGGGAGTAATTTGAATTTCCAGTAAAGAAGTTAGCTGCTACAAATAGTAGGTGCTTAATAAAAATTAGTTTAAGCTTTTGCTGTGATGATTATACTGAAATAAACCTGCCAGTTCTGCTTAGATGTGGAGAAGAATAGCTGCCTATTTAACGCTGGGACATCTGAAAGGAGGCTGATCCTGGAGATCTTTATATGTAATGCAGGGACCATTAGCACCATTTGATTTTTAGCTGCCTGGAGAAAGAGGATTAAAAGATGATCCTTGGGGTACCTCCCATCACTATTGTTTTCTACTTCCCCTCTTCAGTAAAAATGGAGTGCCCTAAAAAGAAAGAACATTGTTTAAGTCAGAAGACGTGGCTTTTCCATCCAATTGGGTCACTAGGTGTCTTAGTTATCTAGTGCTACTATAATAGAAATACCACAAGTGGATGGCTTTAACAAAGAGAAATTTATTCTCTCACAGTCTAGTAAGCTAGAAGTCCAAATTCAGGGTGCCAGCTCCAGGAGAAGGCTTTCTCTCTCTGTCAACTCTGGGGGAAGGTCCTTGTCATCAGTCTTCCCTTGCTCTAGGAGCTTCTCCATGCAGGAACCTCGAGTCCAGAGGACACACTCTGCTCCCAGCACTGCTTTCTTGGTGGTATGAGGTCCCCATGTCTCTCTACTCGCTTCTCTATTTTATATCTCAAAAGAGATTGGCTTAAAACACAATCTAATCTTGCAGATTGAGTCCTGCCACATTAACATAACTGACACTAATCCTGCCTCATCAACACCATAGAGATAGGATTTACAACACACAGGAAAATCCATCAGATGACAAAATGGTGAATAATCACACACTACTGGGAATCATGGCCTAGCCAAATTAATACACAGATTTTTAGGGGACATAATTCAATCCATGACACTAGGTAGCTGGATAAATTTTGCAATTAACTTTCTTGTGTGTTCTACTGACTGAGAAACTTCTTCTCTAGATTATCTCTAAAATACCTTCCAACTCAAATATTTGGTTAAGGAGATTTGATTAAAATCTCTCTATCATTTAGTATCTTATTATCAGGAGAGCACTTAAAGTACCTGTATGAACTCTATGATATCCTCTGCCCCCAAACCAAAACAAAAACATAGAAGAGTTTATTTCCTCACATAAAAGAAGTCCAGAGGGGACATTACAAAACTGGTCTGGCATCCCCACAAAGGCTTCAGGGACTCAGATCCTTCTCCCTTTCTGCTTGGTCATCCATACCCTGTGCCTTCCATCCTGAGGGCTCCAGTAGTCTGCTAGAACCTGAGGACATTGACATGCCAAGCTGCAAGAGAAGGAAAGACAAAAGGGGTATTTCCCCCAGCTGAGTCAGTTCCCTTTAAGGAGCCTTCTAGGAAGTCCCCCCCCCCCCACCGTGTTTCCGGCATCCCTCCGCTCCGGAACTTGGCCACCTACCATGCGTATCCTCAGATGAAGGGGGAATATTGTCATTCAGGTGAGCACAGTGTTGCTTCCACTAAATTGGAGTTGGGCCACCAAGAAGGACAGGGGGAAGAGATTTTGAGTAGGTAACTGGGGATCTCTGCCACAATCTCTTTGAGCATAAAGGTCAGTATATGGGAGTTGTCAAGTAAGAAATGATACAGTTTCTATCTTAGGGTCAAGGTAGGAAAGCCCAATTCTGCCATCACCACAATAATGAAGACCTAGACTTGTGCTGTTCAATATGGTAGCCAATAACTAGGTGTGGCTATTGAGTATTTGAAGTGTGGCTAGGCTAAACTGAGATATGCTATAAAGGTAAAATACACACCAGATTTTGAAGACTTAGTAAAAGTATAATAATAATAATAATGTGTAATAGTTCATTAATAATTTTTAATACTGATTGCATGTTTAAAATATTTTTATATATTGAGTCAAATAATCCTGTATTAAAATTAAGTTCATCTCTTTTTATTTTTTTAATATGGCTACTTAAATTTTTAAATTACATATGTGACTCACATTATATTTTTACTGGACAGTGCTGATCTAGACTATCTATCATCTCAAATGTAAGTCTTCTGGTAGCAAATTTTCTTTTTTAATTTTTTTTATTTAAAACATTTAAATGCTTGTTTAGAGACAATGGTAATAATTAGGATTGGACATGTTTCTGCCAAATAATTATTGATGAAATTGAGAAACCGACTTTTATAATATACTTATTGTTGTTTTAGATGTCGACAAGGCTATACTGACTCATAGCAATCCCATGCAACAGAGTAGAACTGTCCCACAGGGTTTTCTTTGTTGTAATCTTTATGGAAGCAGATCACCAGGTCTTTCTCTCGTGGACCCACTGGGTGGGCTCGAACTGCCAACCTTTCCTTTAGCAGCTGAGTGCTTAACTGTTGTACCACTATTGAGCTGTAAGTTTGCCAGTTGCTAGTATTGTCCTTCACACCCACTGGCTACTTTTTCAGTCCCTACCAAAGAACTAAGAAGTCCATATTATCTTTTCAGAGCAAAGGGCACTAATTGCTCACTGAAGTGAATTTAGTCTAAAAAGGCACCATAGACATGTTTGCACGTGCATGTGGGGTTGAAAGATTGGAGAATAAAATTTACTGATAAGGAAAAAGAAACCACACACATTCAGAAACACACACACACTATCTCACACACTCACATACACATATACACACACCACCACCACCACCGCCCCCCCCCCATACACACACTGTCATCCGTTCCTTTGGTCTTACTACCATAATAACTTGTTACCGCTGTCTATTTGAGTGGAGTAGACACCTGATTTAGTACTACAGTCAAGGGAACAAGTATTTCTGAAATTATTCAGAGGTGGAACATATTTGAAAAATAGTAGTCATTGGGTTTCATAGCCAGTTGCTTCTGTCTCTACTTTGATTAACTGGTGTTATTTCTTTCTCTCCACAATCCACATGATTGCTCAGTGGTAATTACTAATTCTGAATATTGTCAGGAAAGCTTTCAGATAAAGTCAAAACATGCATGGAAAATTATTTAACTAAAACTTTCATTAAAAAAGTTATACCTCCTCAGTTTAAATAAATTGGAAATAGAGAAAATTTTAATTATGTAAATACAAATCACTGTAATTCTACCACCCAGATATAGCTATTTAGCAAATTTGTTTCTGTTTCTTAACTCTGTATTTATATAAGTTTATTGTACCTGATTCATACAGACAAATTTATATTCATTTCATTTCATTTAATATTATATTATAAACATTTTTCATGCTTACCATAAATATTGTTATTATTGCAAAATTGTGTGCCTTACGGATATACCATAATTTACGAAATGATTCCCTTAATTTTACACCTAGCTTTGTATTATTATAAATAATGCTGCTTCGTGTATAAATCCTAGTCCAATTTTAGATTATTTCCTGAGAACAGATTTCTAGAAGTGGAAGTAAAGTGTCAAAAGGATGAATAATTTTAAACTTCTTGATTCATACTTCCAAATAGCTTTTCACAATATTTGGTAACAGAAATTAAGGAAAGTTCAGGATGGAGTTATAGCTTCAGCTTCTATCTTAAAACAAAAAGGTATTAGGCTTCGTCATGGGTCTGTTTTTCGTTCTCTCCGACCCCCACCTACCTGAGTCCCCCTCCGATGTGTTGTTGTTGTTGTTGTTAGGTGCCATCAAGTCAGGTCCGACTCACAGCGATCCTATATACAACAGAATGAAACACTGCCCTGTCCTGTGCCATCCTCATAATCGTTGGAATGCTTGAGTCCATTGTTGCAGCCATTGTTCAGTCCATCAATTTGAGGTTCTTCCTCTTTTTTGTTGACCCTCCACTTTACCAAGCATAATGTCCTTCTCCAGGAACTCGTCCCTCCTGATAACGTGTTCAAAGTATGTGAGATGAAGTCTCGCCATCCTCCCTTCTAAGGAGCATTCTGGCTGTACTTCTTCCAGGACGGATTTGTTCATTCTTCTGACAGTCCATGGTAAATTCAATATTCTTTACCAACATAATAATTTAACAGCATGGATTCTTTTTTGGTCTTCCTTATTTATCATCCAGCTTTCGTATGCCTATTAGACAATTGAGAACACCATGGCTTGGATCAGGCACACCTTAGTCCTTAAAGTGACATCTTTGTTTTTTTAATACTTTGAAGAGTTCTTTTTCAGCAGATTTGCCTAATGCAATGTGTCCTTTGATTTCCTGACCGCTGCTTCCTGCATGTTGATTGTGGATCCAAATAAAATGAAATCCTTGACAACTTCAATCTTTTTTCAGTTCATTATGATGTTGCTTATTGGTTCAGTTGTAAGGATTTTTGTTTTCTTTATGTTGAGGTGTAATCCATACTGAAGGCTGTGGTCTTTGATATTCATCAGTAAGTGTTTCAAGTCCTCCTCACTTTCAGCAAGCAAAGTTGTGTCATCTGCATAACACAGGTTGTTAATGAGTCTTCCTCCAATTCTTATGCCCCGTACTTCTTCATATAGTCCAGCTTCTCGGATTATTTGCTCAGCATACAGATTGAATAAGTATGGTGAAAGGATACAACCCTGACGCACACCTTTCCTGACTTTAAACCACGCAGTATCCCCTTGTTCTGTGTAAACAACTGCCTCTTGGTCTAAGTACAGGTTTCTCATGAACAGAATTAAGTGTTCTGGAATTCTCATTCTTCACAATGTTATCCATAATTTGTTATGATCCACACAGTCGAATGCCTTTGTATAGTCAATAAAACACAGGTAAGCATCTTTCTGGTATTCTCTTTCAGCCAGCATCCATATGACATCAGCATGATATTCGTGGTTCCACATCCTCTCCTGAATCCGACTTGAATTTCTGGCAGTTCTCTGTTGATGTACTGGTGCAACGACTTTTGAATTATCTTCAGCCAAATTTTACTTGCATGTGATGTTAATGATATTATTCAATAATTTCTGCATTCTGTTGGATCACCTTTATTTGGAATAGACATAAATAAAGATCACTTCCAGGCAGCAGGCGAGGTAGCTGTCTTCCAAATTACTTGGCATGGACGAGTGAGCACTTGCTGTGGTGCATCTGTTTCTTGAAACGTCTCAGTTGTTATTCTGTCAATTTCTGGTGATTTGTTCTTCATCAACGTCTTCAGTGCATCTTGGACTTCAGTACCATCAGTTCTTGATCATATTCTACCTCCCAAAAAGGTTGAACATCAACCACCAGTTCTTCTTGGTACGGTGACTCTGTGTATTTCTTCCATCTTCTTTTGATGCTTCCTACATCATTTAATATTTTCCTAGTCGAATCCTTCAATATTACAAGTTGACGCTTGAGTTTTTTCTTCAGTTCTTTCAGCTTGAGAAATGCCGAGCATGTCTTCCCTTTTGGTATTCTACCCCCAGGCCTTTGCACATGTCATTATAATACTTTTACTTTGTCTCTTCAAGCCCCCCTTTGAAATCTTCTGTTCAGCTCTTTTACTTCATCGTTTTTTTCTGTTTGCTTTGGCTACTCTAAGTTCAAGAACAAGTTTCAGAGTATCTTCTGGCATCTATTTTGGTCTTTTCTTTCTTTCCTGTCTTTTTAATGACCTCTCACTTTCTTCATGTGTGATATCCTTGATGTCATTCCACAACTCACCTGGTCTTCGGTCAGTAGTGTTCAATGTGTCAAATATATTTTTGAGATAGTCTTTAAATTTAGGTTGGGTATACTCAAGGTCATACTTTAGCTCCAGTGGACTTGTTCTAATTTTCTGCAGCTTCAGCTTGAACTTGCATATGAGCAATTGATGGTCTGTTCTGCAGTCAGTCTCTGGCCTTGTTCTGACTGATGATGTTGAGATTTTCCATTGTTTCTTTCCACGAATGTAGTTGATTTGATTCCTGTGTATTCCATCTGGTGAGGTCTACATGTATAGTCACCATTTATGTTGGTAAAAAATGGTATTTGCAATGAAGTAGTTGTTGGTCTTGCAAAATTCTATCATGTGATCTCCAGCGTGGTTTCTATCAACAAGATCAGATTTTCCAACTACTGTTCTTTTTCCTTTGTTTCCGATTTCTACATTCCAATCACCAGTAATTATCAATACATCTTAATTGTATGTTTGATCAATTTCAGACTGCAGAAGTTGGTGAAAATCTTCAATTTCTTCATCTTTGACTTTAGTGGTTGGTGTGTAAATTTGAATAATAGTCATATTAACTGGTATTCCTTGTAGGTGTATGGATATTACCCTATCACTGACAGTGTTGTGCTTCAGGATAAATCTTGAAATGTTCTTTTTGACAATAAATGCAATGCCATTCCTCTTCAATTTGTCATTCCCAGCATAGTGTACCATATGATTATCTGATTCAAAATGGCCAATACCAGTTCCTTTCAGCTTGCTAATGCCTAGGATATTGATGTTTACATGTTCCATTTCATTTTTGATGATTTCCAATTTTCCCTAGATTCATACTTCGAACATTCCAGGTCCCGATTATTAATGGATGTTTGCAGCTGCTTCTTCTCATTTTGAGTCATACCACATCAGCAAATGAAGGTCCTGAAAACTTGACTCCGTCCACATCATTAAGATTGACTCTACTTTGAGGAGGCAGCTCTTCCCCAGTTGTCTTTTGAGTGCCTTCCAACCTGACAGGCTCTTTTTCTGGCACTACATCAGACAATATTTCGCTGCTATCCATAAGGTTTTCAATGGCTAATTTTTTTTTTTCAGAAGTAGACCACCAGGTCCTTCTTCCTAGTCTATCATAGTCTGGAAGCTCAGCTGAAACCTGTCCACCATGGGTGACCCCACTAGTATTTGAATACTGGTGGCGTATCTTCCAGCATCACAGCAACACACAAGCCACCACAGTATGATAAACTGACAGACTTGTGGGGCTCAAGTGTATAGTCTCTAGGTAAAAGTCACCACTATTTGCAAAAGCCAGAAACTCAGCTGAGGGCGCTCATCTTTGGTGTACAGGGAACCAGTACAAAATGCAGGGCCTGAAAAAAGAGGCACAAGTAGGCAGGACACCAAGACTGAGTGCAAAGCCGAGAGTCTGAAAGCAGGTACTGGTGGCTTTGGGAGGGCGAAGGAGAGGCAAGTCCAAATCAAGAGAGCATCTCTGAGGCCAAAGGCAATATGTGGCTCTTGGTGGGTCCCTGTTTACTGGTGCCTGCAGATAGTCAGCTGGTGTGAGACTACAGGAGAGGGCCTTGTGGGGCTACCACCTGCCAGCCTGCCCATACATACCCATTAGCAGGACCTTCCTTCCATTCCCTCCAATACTAATGACACTTCTCTCCTGGGTACACCTCAAATGAAACCTCAAAGAGCATAATCACAACTCCTGAAGGCCTCTATTGGTCAAAACAAAACATTGTCCATTTATACTAAAGCCAAGCATCTAGTCTCCTTTAAATTCTGAAAATGCAGCATTGTCTTCTCCCCAGTGCTCTTCCTCCCCTGTTTTCTCCCTCCGCCCAAATCCTGCTCCCAACCCCACTCCTTCCTACTTATCCTCTGAATTTCAAATCAAAAGTTATTACATAAACCTTCGTTACATACCTTCCCAGTAATGTGTACTTCTCCTTCACAGCACTTAGTAAGAACAGTGGTCAGATGTTCCGTGTCCCTCACCCCACAGTAATGCAAGCTCCAGGTGGACTTGGCCTGAGTCTCCTTGTCTCCTGAGCTATGTTTCTAACCATGAGAAGCGAGCCTAGCCCATATAACTGTGTAACATATGATGAATAAGGAAATGAAAGAATGAAGGTGTCTCTCTTCCCCCAAATATGAAAAAAAAAAAAAAGCCTCAATTTGATCCCCCTCGGTTTGTGAATTGGGAAAACAGCTTTAACTCCCAGGATGGACTTTTTCCTGCATTTGCTGATAGCATATCAGTCAGCCCCGGTAGTTTACACAAGAATCCAATTAGAATGGTTGTACTCATTTGTATAATCAAGAACTGGCTTTGAAATTTTCCCCCACAAATTAGATTGAATCATGATCATTTTTCCCTGGCTTATAAATGCTTGATTGGCTTTGTTTGATGCCTCCTGATTGAAGCTCAGCCTTGCACCACTAACTTTATTTTTTACTTACCAGGGTGTTGTGATGTCTGGATGATGATTAAAACGAAAACAAACACCCACAATGAAAATGCTTGGTAAATAGCAGCTCAGCACAGTAATATAACCCTTGTAAGGGGCTCATTTAGGAAACTCCAAAGCCAGTTAAGGTAGGCAGTACTTCAAGCCAGGTCTTATGTATTCCCTTGGGGTCTTAAAACACGATTTTCTGGACCAGGAGGATGGCCATACAGGACGAATTTTCTGCACTCAGGATCCAGCTAAGGGATGTGCCAGGACATCACAGTAACTGCAGTTGAGGAGTCCCAGCAGGAGTGGACTGAGTTGACCTTCCTTGCTCACCCACTCAGTCCCTTCCTCTAGCTTCTGCCTTAGTCACAAGCTTGCTTCAGATGAATGCTACCTGGCTGTGGTCTATTCCCAGCCACCCTTCATGTAAGACCTCAGATCCTCTTTCGACAAATCAAGAGTCGCCACTAGCCCAGTCTTAGTCTCTCCATGTGATATGCGCCCACATCAGGATCTCATTGTCAAGCTGGTGAGCAGTGTTTGGTGAGTGAAATGAAGCCCCAGGAAAAGAGCTTCAAGGAGCCCTGGGACGCAGTCTAGAGACCATTAATCTTGCATGTTCCTCAGATGCCTTTTTCTTGTAACTTCTTTATTTTCAGATTATCATGTAATGCAAAGCAGGTGATAACGTTCTGGAAGCTTCTGTAAGACAGCTAAGTGGTGTGAGATACTAGTAGTATGCAGTAATAGGTGTCTTCGGGTAGTGAAATGAGTCCAAAAGGAGTGTACTTGTAAAACCAAGGTGCCTAGAAAAAGATGGCATCTATCATCACCGGCCCATGTTTGACTGGGAGAAAAATGCCCAGAAATGAGAAATACATATGAGTACCTTCATTAGTGACGATCTCATTGCTTTTTACTAGCTTTACCTGTAACCTCTGTGAACATAAGGTCTGCAAGCAAGCAAACAAACAAAAAAAATCTAGAAAAAGAGTGGACCATCAGCAGGAAGATAAGGCAAAGGCAACACCTAAGTGTGACGTTCAGGCAAGGTTATCTTTTGTTGTTAAGGTCTGAAGTTTGTCATGTACATAGATGGCCTCAACTTCAACAAGCAGAGTCATAAAGCTGTGTAATGGGCACAATTTATACCATTTGCTAAAAGTGTCTTTCTGCTTGGTACTGCTAGTTCCTTGTTCTAGCCTGGTAAATTAAGGCATTTACGTCATGAGCTGTCTGAGACATGGCACAAGTATCAGGTGTTCAATGAACAAGTGACAGATTCCACATTTAGGAGTGTATGACAAACAGGTTGTCGATCGTTGCTGTTGAGTTATTTCCATGTGTATAACAGAACAAAACATTGCCCCATCTTGCACCGTCTTCATGATTACTGGTATGTTTGAGTCCGTTGTTGTACCTATTGTGCCAACCTATCTCATTGACAGTCTCTCTTATTTTCAATGACCTTTTACTTTACCAACCTTGAGGTCTTTTTCTAACGATTGATCTTTCCTAATGATGTGTCCAAAGTAAGTGAGCCTAAGTCTCACCATCCTTGCTTCTAAGGAGCATGCTGATTGCATTTCTTCTAAGACTAATTTGCTCATTCTTCTGGCAGCCCACGGTATAGTCAATATTCAACACCACAGTTCAAATGCATCAATTCTTTTTCTGTCTTCTTTTTTCATTGTCCAGCTTTCGCATGCATATGAGGTGACTGAAAAGGCCATGGCTGGGATCAGGCACACCTTAGTCATCTAAGTAATGTATTTGCTTTTTAAAATTTTAAAGAGGCTTTTGTATCAGATTTGTCCAATGCATTATGCCATTTGATTTTTTGAGAGCTGCTTCCATAGACACTTATTGCTGATTCTAGTAGAACAAAATTTTGACAAACATGAGGCCCATTAACTCACCGTTCAATAAATTTCAGTCTGTTCCGTGGAATATTACCCAGTCTATCTGTTGGCAGAGAAGCATGTGAAGTTGGTTGGTCCCTCTGTATGAACCGTAAGCCCTCTTTGAGTCATTTCATCTGGTTCCTTCCGTAGTCACATCACAAACCCTCGAGCCATCACACTCCCCACCCAACAGTCATCAGGGGATCATGATAATTATGCTATTACTTCGAGATCTCCTTTTGAATGAGACACTCCACCATGGAAGAAAGTTTTTAGTTGGATGGGCTTTACTGGATTTAATCTGCATTTGACATAGCTCCAGATTTGGTGGAAAAAGGGCTGGGATATGCTTGGTAGGAAGGCTGCTGCCCAGAACCTACCTTCCATCTCACTTTTTTCTGGTTTTCTTTGCATAGCCCCTGGCCCAGCCCCTTATCTAAGCAGCTGCATATAATTTCTCCCACTTTATCCTCTCTAAGAAAGTTTCAACTTCTGTAATTACTGAGACAGTTCAGCATTAACCTATCACTCTATTAGTAAAAAAAAATTGGTATGCTTTTCTTGGGGGTGGTAGAAAATATTCAGTTGACAATTTATTGCTACACTTTGGTAAGTGTGGTTTAAAAAGATGTGCTTATTATTTTTAAAAATGAAATAATGTTATCGTCTGCTTTCTATTTTTTGTTTGTTTCATATTGTCAGTGACGCCTCTTGCGATTTTCTGCAGTTTAACAGGAATTGGTAGGGAAGGAACCTAGGTTTCCTTTTTGACGCTCTGAATCATCTAAATCATTTAAATGTAATTACTTGATTACACTTCTAATGCCAACAACAGGAATGATTCAGATTGATGCCTGCCTCCCAGATAGGATAGATAATAATAAGATACTCAAAGAATGTGTGGACTGGTAGGAAACTTAGGATCATCCAGTCCAAGAGCCTTGTTTTGAAAAAGAGGAAACTAAAGCTCCTGGCAGCCTTGGGTGGCACAAACAATTAAGTGGGCTTGGCTGCTAACTGAAAGACTGGCTTTTGAGCTACTCCCGAGGTGCCTTGGAAGAAAGACCTGCCGATCTACTTCCAAAAAACCCTATGGAGCACAGTTCTACTCCAATACACATGGAGTTTTCATGCGTCAGAACTGACTCGATGGCAACGCTTTTGGTTTTGATTTTGGTAAAGCTCTAGAAGTGACTTTCCTCAGGTCACCCAGAAAAACAGCACATACAGGACAACAACTAGCCAGAACAATGCTAGATGCCTTGCACATGCCGTTATTTCATCTTGAAGTCACCCTTTATCATTATTCTCCCAATTCCAGTAGTGAAAACTGGATATCAAAGGGAATATATGATTTTCCCAGGAAATATTTATCATAAGAATTCAGTTCTGCCTAAATTTAACACCCATCCTTCCTTCTCAAAATTCAATGCAAGATGCCCTAAAGCCTGTATAGGAATTGCAAATGTATTATTATGTAAGGCCCTGTTATGGATTGAATTCTGTCCCCCAAAAATATGTGTTGGAAATCCTAACCCTTATACCTCTGGTTATAATCCCATTTGGGAATGGGTTTTCTTTATTATGTTAATGAGGTCATATCAGTGTAGAGTGTGCCTTAAACCAATCACCTTTGAGATATAAACCAAAGTCAATGAGACACAGAGAAGCAAGCAGAGATGAGGGGATGGGGTGCAGGGGAGATAGATACCATGCCACATGAAGAACACCAAGGAGCCAAAGAACAGAAGCTGAAAAGAGATAAGGACCTTCCCCTGGAGCCAGTTGAGAGAGGAAGTCTTACTCTAGAGATGGTACCCTTAATTTCAACTTCTAGCCTCCTAAACTGTGAGAAAATAAATTTCTGTTTGTTAAATATTTGTAGTATTTCTCTTACAGCAGCACTAAATAACAAAGACAGAATTTGGTCCTGGAGAGTGGGGTGCTGTTCTAACAAATACCTACACTGTGGAATTGGTTTTGGAATTAGGTTATGGGTGGACCCTGGAAAAGTTTGAAGGTGCCTAATTTCAAAAGCCTAGGTTGCCTTGAACAGACTGTTGGTAGAACTATGGATGTCAAAGGCAATTCTGGTGAGGGCTCAGAAACAAGTGAGGAAAGTTGTAGAGAAAGTCTCTTTGTCTTAGAGAATACATATGGCACTGTCAACAGAATGTTACTAGAAATGTGGACATTAAATGTTCTTCTGGTGAGGCTTTAAGAGAAAATGATGAACATGTGATTAGACAATGGAGGAAGAGCAGTGCTTTTTTATGCAGTGGCAAAAAACTTGTCTGATTATGTTCAAATGTTTAGTGGAAGGGAAAAGCTCTAAGTGATGAACTTGGGTATTTGAGGAGATTTCTAAGCAAGCTCTTAAAGCAGCGGCATGGATTCTCATTGTCACTTATATTTGAATGCAAGAGGAAAAAGATGGACTTAAAAATGAACTGTGTAAAATGAAAACAGAACTCTAAAGATTTGGAAAGTTCTATTGTACCAACTAAGGACACATGTCCTAAAACTTTTACCAAGGACGTAGTTACCCAATCTTTTGTTAAAGAAATTAAACCTGTGACTGATGGATCTAATCAACTACCACAGCAGAAAATCTATCAGTTTAGACTGAAGGGGACAGAGACATGATGAAAGGAAGGGAAGCTGTCTGCCTCTTGGAATTTCATAAGCAGGAATCAGGCCAAAGAAGCTACATTTGTTGTTTTCCAAGAAAAGAAAAGAACCATCCCTGGAGCAACTCAGAGATCAGCAGAACTGTTGACAGGAACACAGGAAGTAGGGCTGACTTGATTTCAAAGGGTGAAGACACAATCTCCTAGGTTTCAAAGGGTGGAGCTAGAGCCTCCTAGGTTTCAAAGAGTCAGATCTCCACTAAATTGGTTCTAGAGTGGGGGCTGCCCATCAGTCGGGCCTAGAGGATGGAACCACCACTAAAGCAGAGGGGATGTGGCTGCCACGTCCAGAGGCCAAGAGAATGGGGTTGCCACCCAAAGCTGAGGGGATGCCCATGGGACAAGAGAATGGAGCCTACAGCGGCTGAGGGGGTGGCATGGCCACTCAGATGGACTAGAAGAATGGGATCGCCCAAATCCAAGGGGTCGAGTTTTCCATACTTATGGACCTGGAAGGTTGGGCCTATGCCCAGGGCTGAGGGGCCTACACCCAGAATCCGGAGGACGGGGCCATTCCCCAGATGGTCTGGGAGAACAGAGGATTGTTTTCAAGCCTCGAGAGCGAATGTAATTTGTTTTGCTAAGTTTTGGACTTGCTTGGTAACTGTGAACCTTCTTTCCTTCCAATTTCTCCCATTTGTAATGGAAATTTCTACCATGTTCCTGTTCCACCATTGCACTTTGGAAGAAGACGACTTGTGTTCTAGATTTCGCAGGTTTACAGATGAAGAGGAGTTTTGTCTCAGGATGAAGTATGCCTAAAGTCTCACCCATATTTGCTTTTGATGATTCAGAAGATAAGATTTTGGACATGGAGTTGATTTAAGACTTTTGGGATGATATGATGGGGTGAATGTGTTTTGCATGTGGGAAGGACATGAATTTGGGGGAGCCAAAGGGTGGAATATTATGGATTAAATGGTGTCCCTATACCTGTGGTTATAATCCCATTTGGGAATGGGTTTTCTTTATTATGTTAATGAGGCCATGCCAGTGTAGGGTGTGCCTTAAGCCAATCACCTTTGAGATATATATACCAAACTGATTAGTCACAGAGAAGTAAGCAGAGATGGGGAAAAGGGGATAGACTGCATGCCACATGAAGAGCACCAAGGAGCCAAAGAAAAGAGACAAGGCCTTACCTCCTGAGCCAATGAAAGAAAGCCTTTCCCTATAGCCAGCACTCTGAATTCAGATATCTAGCCTTCTAAACTGTGGGAAAATAAGTTTCCGTTTGTTAAAGCCACCCGTTTGTGGTATTTCTGTTACAGCAGCACTAGATAACTAAGACAGCCCAATTCAGAAATTAAAAAGTAGCTCGCTAGTATAAGGCAGTGTAAAAAATACAATACATTACCACAGGTAACACATGCCAGTGGAAGCCAATGGAGAAGGCAGCCACCTGGTAGGGCGGGGCTGGGCAGTGGGGGAAGGCCTCAGGTGTGAGGGAGGAGGAAGGTCTTCTCCATCTTGGAGGGAAGTGAGTGTGAGGATGGGCACAGAGGCCTGAAGAAGTGACTCCCAGTGGAGGAAGAAAGGCAGGAAGTGTGTTTAGGTGGGAGTTGCCATAGAAACAATACAAATTGATTGAATGAGTGAACTTAAGGGCTCTGACTGCTGTTAGTGTGTCTTCACACTTTAGTGGGTGTGTTACCTGTGACAGGAGGACCACAAACGAGGCAGGTGATGGTCTTACAGCTGGCGGGAGCCGTCTATTCTTTCCTGCTTGGTGGCCAGCCGCCCCATGTCCAGACCCAAGGGAAGTGGGAGCCAGGTGAGAATCTCTGGCCTTTTCTCCATGCACAACACCTCCTGTCAATGTTACCTGCACATCACCTGACAGGCCCATGGACTTCTTCTTTACGGCAATTACTGAATTGGGGGCTCTCTTTGTCCTCTGAAGGAAGAGCATCCTTTTTGGAGAATGAAATTAACACAAAAGTTTGCTTCCTCCACTGACACAAACTTGATTCTTGTGTTCCAATGACCTGGCCATCATTAGGAGGCCATCAGTCTTTATAGGGTTTCCAAGGAGTGCCTGGTAGATTCGAACTGCCAACCTTTCAGTTAGCAGTGGAGTTCTTAACCACCGTGCCACCAGGGCTCCAGTGGTCAAGCACCTGTAGCCGTCGAGTTGATTCCGATTCATAGTGACCCTGTGGGAGAGAGTAGAACTGCCCCCATAGAGTTTCCAGGGAGAGGCTGGTGGATTTGAACTGCTAACATTTTGGTTAGCAGCCGAGCTCTAGTAACCACTAATAAACTTTGGTCAGGTAGGGAACAGTAATTAGCTTTTCTTGTTTAAGGCACAAAACAATGTGTTTTACATAGATATGGGCACTGTCTCTAAGACAATCTATAAAGTGGCCTTTCGAATTTCAAAGATCAGTGAATCACTGTTAGAAAGCAAAGTATTCTGTCTGTCTGAGAAAAGAGATTCAAAGGGAACGTATGTATTTTCAGGGCTGTGAAGAAGAGGCCTTAGTGGATCCCCAGAGGAGAAAAGTGAACGTTGTTTGGGCGTCCAAAGGGGCAGATGGCTTTTCTATTTGTGTTCCAGTACTTCTAGGGCACCAGGCCGTTTGAAGAAACATAAGCATGCATAAGACTAAAAGCACAAGGCACTGAAACCTGCAGGCCTAGGAACAAGGGGACCCCTTTTGGGGGGACTGTGTGACCTGGGGTAGCTGCTGTCCTGGGAAGACCTCACCACAGTTGTGACCAGCAGCCTCAGTGGACTTCCACCAATCAACCAAGACAGGAGGTGCTGGCAGCACGCACAACTGAGGCAGGAATGTTGGCAGCAGGGGCATTGCGGTAGCTGTAGGATGGGAAGCTGAGCTGGAGACACTCACGTTTGCCTGGAGAATTGGGTCAGATTTGGTGTAGAGGCATCTTCTATCCCCTTGTATTTCTTGTCTCCGACTTGCCGTTGGCTTTACCATTGGAGAACAAGGCAGGGGTGTGCTGTAACACAAAAATGTGTTGGGGCAGACAGGCTGAGTAGCAGAGCAGCAGCACAGAGTAAAGAGAGAAAGAAGAGTGTGCAGAGAATGTGGAGAAGGGAGGGCATCATGGCCGACAGTGAAATGGGAAAGCCAGTGACGAGGGAGTGGCATGGGCCCGTGCAGTTTGCATTTTCCTGCCCTGCTGTTGAGCAGAGTGTTGATCATCACAGGCATTGCCTTACCTTAACCAATTCTCACCCCTGGAATGTTCCTGGGGCACCTTGGATTCTGAGCTCACCTGCTTAGTTCTCAAGTAGTATGGACCCATTGCATGCAGTGGAATGGAGGGAGTCTGAGGAACACGGCTTCCTAGAACACTTGTCAGATGTTAGTAGTTGACCAAGTAAGCAAAGAACCTCAGCCCTGCTAGACCCCACTGCCCTGATTCCAGCGATCCGTGGCTGTTAGTCTAGAAGACACACACAAGATGGCTTCTACTGAGCTAAACTTTAGGTTTTAAATCACGGGACAATTCATCTCCCATCAGTGGGGACGTTTTCATTCTTGAGAGGAAATTCACCAGCAATCTAAAAACACATGTTAGAACAACATCGACATCCCATGAACACTTGTACATAGAGCAGAGGAGGGATGTTGCAGGGATGAGGGCTAAAGGCAAAGGCTTCTGGGTCAGACAGACTCCGTGTTTCTCCCAGCATCACTGCCAGTGGGATGCATGGTTCTTGTGACATCACTCAAGCTCCCTAAGCCCAGTTTGTGCAACCTTTCGGTGAAGAAAAGAGTATTTAGCAGCGTTGATGTATAGAACACGCAAGCTATGCATGTAAGCACTTCGCCTACTGCCTGGGATGATGGGAACAGTGTAAACTATGGGCACGGTGATTTCTTGATGGGTGACAATGGCCTTACTCTTTGTCATATTAATTAACTTCTGGGGATTCACCCTGAGGAGAAAAAAAAAATCTAAAGAACTACAACTAATGATTCATGCAAATATATGCTCACAGCAGTGTGATTGATGAGTGAAAAATTAGAAATGTACTATCCGTAGAAGTTGGCATTGTTTTAGTTCAGGAAATGGAAGGGGCTGTTGTTTGCTTTCAGGAATGCACGACTATTGTAAACAAACATGGATGAGGTCTAGGGACATTTGTCCAGGCTATGAAGTTTTGGGAGTTGACCCATTAACCTTCTCCAAGATGGTGAGCTGTGCTAGGCACAGCATCTGGCCTTCTCAGTGGAGAATTAAGTCAACCATTCAAGCCAAGGTCTTCCCCATGCAGAATCCTTTTGTCTTTTTGCTTAAGTGGCACTGTTTATGGGAGCTGGCTGAGCCTCCAGAATCATGTGAAAACAGTCATCCAGTGGCCTTGAAAAGGAAGATTTACGGGGATTTGATGTGTTTATGTCTATTTTGATGTGAGGAATGTGTCACACTTCCTGAATAAGCTTGCTACACTGTTGTGAAGATCAGTATTGAAAGTCTTAAGGAGGGCAAATGGTAGGAATGGAAAATAAGAAGTGGCTGGTTATGAAGTATACAGTATAAATTCCAAATGGCCTTCCTAAAACAACGCCTATTTACACTTCATAAGGTATTCCTGGCTTTCTCCTTACTTGTCTATTGGAAGAGACCCTAGCACAGGGTTCCATTGGTGACATGTCTACTTTTCTTTATCTTCCTGTAACTTCTGATGTACAAGCTTACTCTAGTCATTCTCAGATATATTGGAAGAGTTTTGCCCTCACTTATGGACAACATATTCTTCCTAACTCTTCTTCCTGGTTCTAGTCTATGCACACTTAATACGCCCACCTCTAGTCCTCTCATTCAACCTCCATGGTACTGAATATACTGTTACTAAATTAAGAATCCAGTCAACGCCACTTTCCTACTTCTAAATTTGGGTGAACATCATATAGCAAGGCATAAAATGTCTTTCAGCCTTTGCCTCATCTCACTTTCTTTCTTGCCTCACCCTGTTCCAGGCTCCCTCGTCCTCTCCCACTTTCTGCTCACAAATGACAAGTTTCCCTGCAATTTTCCACGGATACCATTTTGCTAATTCCTCTGAGTCTTCGCACATGTAAAATGCTAGCCAGCTCACATTCCGCCCCCTCCTTCCCCACATCCTCCCACCTGCAAAATCCTGTAGTTCCACTCAAGGATCACCTCACTTGAGAAGCCTTTGCTGCCTCTCTTAGGTGTGTTGAGTTACTTCTTCTGCCAGGCTCCGTGTGAGCTGGTACCTATCACTTTCAGCACGTTCCACGTTGCAGCAAAGTCTTTTCATTGTATCTCTTGGGAAGCCAGCTCAGTGCTGGGCACATAGTGGACTTGCAATACATATCTGCTGAATGAATCTAATTATTTTTATACCTAGAAAATGCTGATGCTTCCCATCCTCCTCCCCCCCTCCTGTCTCAGATGGCCCCTTTTTCAGATAGCACTGTGATCTTTTAAACAGGAATAGAAAACCATCTTGTGGGTGTATCTGAGCAAAGCTGACATGCTTTTCTTTCTTTAAGATCTTGCAGCTGAATGTGGAATGATCCTGAAGTTAAGGTCCACTCCAGATGGTAGTTTATATCACCTGCCAGTTTGCAGAATTAAAAAATGGCTTTTATATGTTTAATTTTTATTGTTTTCCAGGGCAACGTCACTTTTTCCTGCTCTGAACCACAGATCGTTCCCATCACATTTGTCGACTCCAGGAGCAGCTACTTGCTGCTGCCCGGCACCCCCCAGATCGATGGGCTCTCAGTGAGCTTCCAGTTTCGAACCTGGAACAAGGATGGCCTGCTTTTGTCCACGAAGCTGTCGGAAGGCTCCGGGACCCTGCTGCTGAGCCTGGAGGGCGGAACCCTGAGACTCGCCATTCAGAAAAGGGCAGAACACACAGCTGAAATACTCACAGGTACCATCTGCTGACACCCTCTCAGTCCATCTGTTGTTCAGACAATCAACACAGGTTGAGGGTCTGACCCAAACATCCAGAATCCAGCTCCCAGGGACGCAGTGTGGACTAGTATCCACACAAGTACTCCGAGTCTGAAGAGGAAGCAATTTTTTTTCCTTATTAAACCAACAAACAAGCAGAAACACTGCATTCAGAATTAGCCATGTGGCCTTAGGCAGGTCACCCAATTTCACTGTGCCTCAGCAGTGGGACCGAGAATGTCAATGCAATACCCTTTAGCATCAGATAGACCATGACTAGAACACTCTCCTAGATCCTCTGCAGATATGACAGGCACAAAATCTCACACAATCTTCACCATGCTTCTAAAGGAAGGTATTAATTTCCCATTTTATAGATGAGGGAATGGGGACTCACAGAGGCTAAATAACTTCCGAAGTCACACGTTCATCAGTAAAGAGCTGGGATTTCATACTGAATTTTTCTGACTTCAAAGTCTATCTTTTCTCCATCTACAGCATTACCAGGTGACTCCTTGCAGCCCCTATACTTTATTTCAAATAAAAATTTGTTGTTGTTGTTGCTGGGTGCCATCAAGCTGATTCCGACTCCTAGCGACCCCGTGTGTCAGAGTAGAGCTGCCACACAGGGTTTCCTTGACTGTAATCTTTATGGAATCAGATCACCAGGTCTTGCTTCCACAGAGCCTCTGGGTGGGTTCGAACCGCTAACATTTCCGTTAGCAGCCAAGTGCTTAAATGTTGCACACCAGGGCTCCTTAGAGAGTTTAAAAAAAAAAATTTAACAATATTTTTAAAAAACTTTTAAGTAAATCCCAGTACATACGACACGAGAATAGACAGCAAAACTGTTGAAAATGGTCTTCAAATGACTGAGGTTTGAGAAGCATTTGCTCTGAAAGCAGTGTGGTATAGATCTTACCATCTAGCAGAATGAAACAGATCTGTGAATATCAAGTGTGTCGGGGTAGCAGTGGTGCCAGAAGATGTCTGGATCCCTCAGGGCTGAGAACCAGGATCAATGCAAAGCTGACTCCTTTGAGGCGGAGGGCAGACATATCTCCACTCTCCAACCTTTTACCAATTCTGACACCAGCCATCCTCCCAATGATACTATCTGCTTCTCTGCAGGGTTTGATAATTTGTTACAATGGCCACACAGAACTCACAAACTGTACTTACGGTTAAGTGGTTTATTAAGGAAGTAATAGGGTACAACCAGGGATCAGGATCAGGAAGCACATAGGCGACATCTGGAAGGTTCCCCCAAAGTGGAGAGGACATCCCTCCCTTCTTCAGTGCAAGACAATTCTCTCAGCTTCTAGCTTATGCAAGCCAGCAGGCCCTTCTCTCCACTGTGTACGCCCCCTCCTGGCCATGCAGGCCTCCTCTCCATCCCTTCAGGACAGGGATCCTGTCAGTCTCCTCAAGACAGGCCGCCTCTCGGCCCCTCAGGACAGGCCTCGGCCAAGAATGTGCCCTCTCAGCCTCGCAGGCCTCTCTGCCCTTGGCCTGTGTGCCGTTGACCTGTCCACTGCTAACTGACCCAGTCACAGTGCAGCAGATTTGTTCAGCTCTCTCAGCTGCATTCCTAGAAGTGGGTTTCTGCTGTCACCACCAGCTCGGTCACAGGGCCCCTTCTAGGCCTGTTGCTGCAGACTCTGCCTCAGGGCCTCTTCCAGGCCTCTCACTGTCTTCAGTGTTACACTCCTTGACCTGTGTTACAGCTTTTAGGAGGTTCCTCATCTCCTCTCTCCCTGCTTCTTCTCTCTTCGATCTTATTGCCTCTCTTTCCTTTTTTTCTTTCCTTTATGAAACCTCTGTGGGGTTGGAAGCTTATATAAGCATAACCAAAAACCAAACCAAACCCATTGCCATCAAGTCGATTCCGACTCATAGCAACCCTATAGGACAGAGTAGAACTGCCCCATAGAGTTTCCAAGGAGTGGCTGATGGATTTGAACTGCTGATCTTTTGGTCAGCAGCTGAGCTCTGAACCACTGCGTCACCAGGGCTTTCCTTGTCAATTTCAAAGCATGGCCCTCCCAGCAGGGCCACAAACTGACCACTCCTCTAGGTGGAACATAGTCACTTCATTTGCATAGTCTATAGTCACTTCATTTGCATAACCTGTAGTTACAACAGAAGGAGCCCTGGTGGCACAGTGGCTGTGTACTTGGCTACTAATCAAAAGGTGGGCAGTTTGAACCCACCAGCCACTCTATAGGAGAAAGATGTGGCAGTCAGCTTCCGTAAAGATTACAGTCTTGGAAACCTTATGGGCTCTTCTACCTTGCCCTACAACATCACTATTAGCTGGAATCAACTTACCTGCAATGGGTTATTAGCACTTCATTTGCATAGTCTATTGACCAGTCCACCCAGGGCCAGACAACAACTATCAAACTATCACGTTGTTTACAGCTTACCCAGAAAATGTCGATCAACCTCGACAAAAGTAATAATCCCTCTGGGGTAGAAAACTAGGACAAAGGTAACTCCTCAGGGTTTGGGGGAAACTCTCTCAAGCTGTTTTTGCAAGGAACCAAGGCAAAAGGCCACATAAAGGAACTCATCCCACCACATCACGCTTTTCCAAACTCTGGCTCTTCCATCTGCATTTCCTCAACCTAGGAGAGTGGACTCTCCTCCCTCCTTCTCCATCTGTTACCATACTAAGGTTTCCTGGTCCTTCAAGAAGCAGTAAGTTAAGTTAGTTGACAAGTACTCAGTCAGGTTAGACAGCAGGCTGGGCATTGGGCTAGAGGCTGAGGCAGGCTGCTAGGTCCATGGAGCTTTTGAGAAACTGCCCGAACTCCACAGCTTGAATCAGTCTTCTCCTCTTTGCCATTGGGTTGACACCCATCATGATTACATTGCATTTTTGTTTAATTTGAATGTCTGTCTTCCTTACTGGACTGTGAGTTTTGTTATTCAAATGACTTAGAGAAAATTGAATTACATAACAAAGAATATGACTAGATAGCTGAGATCAGATCAGACCATGGGAAAGCCTCAAATGCCAACAAATGAACAAAGAAGCCCATTGAGTCCCTGGAAACAGCAGAAGGGCCCAGGTCTGGGAGTAAGACAAATAGGTTCAAAAGGTACCTCTTCTCCTCCCTAGTCTGTGGCCCTGGATAAGTGCCTTAGTTTTATCTCATCTGTAAACCGGTGCACATTAGTTATCTATAGCTTCATAATTAATGATGCCAGAACAGTGACTGAAAACAGCACTTATTATGCCTCAGTTTCCATGGGTCAGGAACCCAGGGGTGCCTTAGCTGTCTGGCTCTGGCTCAGAGTCTCAGGAGACTGCAGTCTAGCTGTTGGATGGGGCTGCAGTCCTCTCAAGGCTGAGGTGGGGGAAGATCTGCCGCCAAGCTCACTCACGTGGCTGTTGGCCAGCCTTAGAAATCTACTTCCAACCTCACTCACGTGAGCCTCTGTAGGAGGCTGCCCCGTGACATGGCAACTGTCTTACCTCAGAGTCAGAGATATAAGAGGGCGAGAACAAGCTCCTTTTCACAACTTTTTCATAACCTGATATAGGAAGTGGTGCCCTATCATTCTAGGGGCATTTGTGGTTCAGTGGTAGAATTCTTGCCTTCCATACGGGAGACCTGGGTTTGATTCCCGGCTAATGCACTATTGTGCAACCACTACCCGTCTGTCAGTGGAGGCTTGCACGTTGCTATGATGCTGAACAGGTTTCAGCAGAGCTTCCAGGCCAAGATAGACTAGGAAGAAAGGTCTGGCATTCTACCTCCAAAAATCAGCCAATGAAAACCCTATGGATCACAGTGGTCCAAACTGCAACTGATCATGGGGATGGAGAATGTCCAGGTGACATTTCATTCATTGTACACGGGGTTGCCATAAGTTGGGGCCTACTTGGAGGCAGCTAACAGTTATATCATTCAGCTATGTCCAATCCATGAGAAGCAATAAGTCCATCCCATACCCAAGTGGAGAGATCACACAAACACATGAGTATTAAGAGGTATGGGTCTTGAGAGACATCTTAGAGACTGCGTGGCTCATGGGGTGAAGAAAATTCTTTCTTCCCAAGACGGTGTGGAGCTTAAATGAGATAGTACGGAAAATATTTAGCATAGCGTGGAGTGGGTAATTAGCAGATTTCACTCACTTACGTACTGAACCAGCATCTATATCCAAAAGGGGCCTCACTTCACAAAGGCACACAAGCTGTGAGTACATTTGTGCAGTTAGAAGACTTCTACAAAATTTGTTAGATTTCCAGTAATGGAGGTGAGTTAATCACTTAAAATCATAATATTTTTCCTACTTAGAGTTATAAAAATTATACTGCAATTCTCCTTAAGAGGAAGAAAAATGCAGGTTGCTTCTCTCTAATGGTGAGACGTTTGAGTACAGAGAGTTGTAGGCCCCGGGGTCAAAAATGCAGTTTTAATATAGTACAGGCCCTGGCAGCACTTGGCTGGGAAGAGCCCAGGTGTTGCCTGTATTATTAAGCGCATGCCAGTCTGTGAAAACACTGTTCTGACTGAGAGAGAGGCTGGTAAGAGCAGCTGTGTTCCCCACCTACAGAAGGGGGAAGTCAGCAGTTATGTCAGACCTGTCTTTCAAGAAATGAAACAAGGAAATTTTAAAAATGTGCAGGCTGCACTCCTGAAGTCTGTCTCAGAAAAAGCTCGCCGGATTGTCCCTCCCTCCCCCACATGAAGAGTGTCTTGTGCTTTAGAAATTTGAACTCTCTTAATTTTTCTTTGAAGTAGATCAAGGTTTTGTGTCTGAGGGAATTTTCTTACCTGGGAAGGGATAGGGCATCAAAACCAAAAATCAAACAAACAAAAATGCTTTTCTCCTCCCTTATGTGTCTGAGGGAACTTGTTTTCAAAGTTTTTGAGATCATATTGCCTTTATAAAAGACGACCACCCCACTATGAAAACCTGAATTGTCTCAATTATTCTTGTGGGCCAGTGGTGCTGCCCTTGGCCCATGGTGCGTTATGGAAGACAGAAAAGAACGCACAGCATTTATTGCTAGTGCCGGCAATCCAGATGTTTCGAGATGGATTCAATTAAAGAGCAGTTCTGGTGTTCTCAAAAGGATCTGAAAGAGAAGATAACACAGAACCACAGCTTATGTGACTTTTTGCGGGGGGAAAACCAGTTGCTGTTGAGTTGATTCTGACTCCTGGCAACCCCATGTGTGTCAGAAGAGAACTGTGCTTCATAGGGTTTTCAATGGCTGATTTTTCAAAAGCAGATTGCCAGGCATTTCTTTTGGGCACCTCAGGTAGACTTGAAGTGCCAACCTTTTAGTTGGCAACGAGTGTGTTAACTGTTTGCACCACCCAGGGACTCCTTGGGGAAAGAGAGGGTTATTTTTGGACTCTTTGCTTTGAAGATCAGGAAGAGAAGTACATAGTAAAAGCATCCTCGAAATGGAAGGCGTCTGAATTTAGTTGTTCCAGGGGATGAAGTTCCAGAACAACAGTGCAATCACTCCCATTTACGTTTCTTTCTTTGCTGTGCTTGCTGTCGCCTTTCATGGAAGCCTTATTCATGTGGGTATGTGTAAAGGTCAAGGACTTCATTGCACTGTAAAGTGATTCGAGAGTGGAGCCAACGATTACCGCACATCTCCGACAGGTCGGGCCTCCTGCTACGACCTTTCCTCATGTCTGCAGAGGACACTCGTGAAGCTTCATGAGGTGGTTATTACTGTATCAACAAGCATAGCAGGAAACTGAGGATCAAGAGTTAAGTTCAAGTGGCTAAGATTCTGTTCAAACTCAAGCTTTTCCTTTGGATTCCCAAGTTCATGGTTCCTGCTACCAGCCACACCCATTTCTTATACTGCCAGTGGTTTAAATAACTCAAATATAAAGATACATCCGCTTTATGTGAAGGATCTACAGACAAATGTACAATAAGTTATTGAGGAAAATGGGGCGAGTTAGTACCTAATATTACGTCTTCTCAAAATATTTTACTTTTGACAGATTCAAGACTTAGGTGGGATTGACTCAAAATCATTTAAACTTCCAGTTTACTTTAACTAAGGTTGTCTGTATAATATTACAAATTAAGTCATAACTATCTATATATCAGAGCCTAGTGACACAGTGGTTAAGAGCTTGGCTGCTAACCAAAAGGTCAGCAGTTTGAATCCACGAGCTGCTCCTTGGAAACCCTATGGGGCAATTCTACTCTGTCCTACAGGGTTGCTATAAGTCGGAATCAACTCAATGGCAATGAGTTTGGTTATCTATATATCAGCAGACACACAAACATACACACACATACGCACTCCAATATTCACTGAGTACATACAACATGCTTTTTCAAAGCTTTGTGATGATTAGTACCAATCCTTCAGAGTTCCTGCGTGGTTAAATGCACTTGGCTGCTAACTGAAAGGCTAGAGGCGCTAGTCCATGCAGAGACTCCGTGGAGGAAAGACCTGGTGGTCTACTTGTGAAAAATCAGCCACTGGAAATGCTATAGAGCACAGTTGTACTCTGACATACACAGTGCTGCCATGAGTCAGAGTCCATTTGATGGCTACCAGACTGGTAATGGATCCCTCGGTAGGGTTATCATCTAAGGACTCGGTGGCATGCAGGGTACTAGGAGATGTCTATCTGCTTCCAAAGACCATCACCACCTCCACTCATTCTCACTGAGTCAATTCCAACTTCTAGCTTCCAAAGACAGTGCCCTGTATTGCACACCTTTCCATACTAGTCATCCCCAGTGTGCGCTGCCCCACATGGAAATCCCATAGGTGTACTGGAACATAGACTATACCTTTAAGACTGCTTGTTTCACAGTGAGCCCTGCCATTTGCTTTTTCGGGAACCAGAAAAGCCACTTAGGCAAGTCTTAAATGCATGAGCGAAGAACTGGATTTCCTACTTAATGCATCTTAAACTCTCAGCTTTTTAACAGTTCTCATGGTGTGCCATGGGGACCATTACTGTACCTCAAAATCCACATCTGTTCACTGGGCAACAGATAACCATGGAAGGAAAGGCTCTCGAAGAGTTAATTGTGGAGATTTATATTAGTCAAACCAATCTGAGTTACTAAGAACATAGGGAAGTTTGTTTATACAGGCAAAGGTGACAACCTACTTCTTTTTCTTAGGAAAATAGAGAAGGCAGGTTTTCATTTGGAATTTATGTACTTATTTTTTAAATTTATTTTGTTGTTGTTGCTGAGAATATACACAACAAAACATCCACCAATTCAACCATTTCTACTTGAACAATTCAGTGACATTGATTACACTCTTTGAGTTGTACAAGCATTCTTACCCTCCATTTCTGAGTTGTTCCTCCTCTATTAACATAAACTCATTGCTTCCTAAGGTTTCTATCTAATCTTTTGAGTT
>NW_004444239.1:337663-346029 GCF_000243295.1 Trichechus manatus latirostris
TTTTTTTTTTTTTCTTTTTGGTTGTTGAAAAATTAAGTAATCTACAGAGAAAATTGCTGCCACTATAATTATTTTGAAAGTGATCTGACATTTCAGTGTTACTTTTATTTTTCTGATGGCAGGGAGATGGGCCATGACAATAGGAAGAAAAAAAAAAAGAAGTCTGTTTTTTCTACTCTAGTGCTTCTCAAAATTTCAACTCCCTACTGAAGAGCTGGGTTGGTCAAAGAGGTTGACCTCAGGCTTCAGCTGTAAGGGCTCCAGCCCAGCTGTGCTGCACACAGTTTCATGGCTTGAGTAGGTCTTGTTCTGTTAGATTCACTCTCCTCTTGAGTCTGTCATCACTGAAGTTCCTTTCAGCCTATCTATGAGTTCTTAAAAGAAGACAGTAGGCCAGCTCCTCCCCTTGTTGTCTCCCAGGGAGTTTAAAGGAACTGGGCCTTATTTTGAAGATAGGATAATTGGTCATGATTGGGGGTATCCAGGACCAAGCACTCTGCCAGAGGTTGTGTTTCTCAGCTCCCAAAATTCTTGTGCATTTTGTGTAATAAAAATCAGCTTGACCTCTCTGATACAAAAGTTTTGTGAATGAGATGTGAGTAGTTTCCAGAAAGGCCATGCTTGTGATACTCAGTGACCTGTAGAGAGTTTGAGTCAAAGACCCATATTTCAGAAGTTTTTGTTTTTTAGCATGTTGCTTTTAAATCACTCTAGAATACTGTATGTGTTGGTAGGGGAATTATCAGAATACATAGAGCCCATTAATAGAAGGACGGTTGTATGGACTAGAGGTACTTCATGTAGAGAGAAAACCAGGGAGGAACTTGTTGTTTTCAGTGGTCATCGATTCAGCTCCAGTGTAGGGCAATCCCATGTACAACAGAACAAAACATCGCCCGGTCATGTGTCATCTTCGAAATCATTGGTGTGCTCGAGTCCATTGTTGTGGCCACTGTGTATTTTGAGTGCCTTCTACCCTAGGGAATTCTTGCATCACTATATCTGACAATATTCTGTTGAGATCAATAGGTTTTTCTTTGGCTAATTCTTAAATGTAGATTTCCAGGTCTTTCTTCCCAATCTGTTTCAGTCTGGAATCTCCGCTGAAATCTGTCCACCTGGGTGGATCCTGCTGGTTTTTGAAATATCAGTGGCATAGTTCCCAGCATCACAGCAACACGCAAGCCCTACAGTGGAATAAACTGAGAGACAGGATAGTGGAGAGACATGATAAACCAAAACCAAACCCATTGCCGTCAAGTCGATTCTGACTCATAGCGACCCTTCAGACACGATGGGGGTCTTCAAATATTGGGAAGGTTTTCTCACAGATGAGAGGTTGTATGTGCTTATGTCACTTCAGAAAGTAGAACAATCATCAGTTACGGAAAGTGGTAGAGAGACCACTTTTGGTTTTTACTAGAGAGTATTCTACCCAGAGCTTCCGATTCCGGAGAGTACTGCCTTAATGTCACTAGAGGCATCAGACACAGACCAATCTTTCCGGAGCAAGAGACTCATCTACACTTTAAAGACATGGTCTTAGCACAAATGAATGAAATCCAGAAAAGAAAGGAGGAAGTCTCTAAACTGAGAGATTTCAACCCTACAGCTGATTACCACTAAATAATTATAAATTGGGAAAAGACAGAATGCCCAAGGCAACTGCTGGAGACAGGATAGAATGCCCGGGTAAAAGGAAGCATGGATAGCAAAGGACAGAAATCAACCAAATGACACAGAAAAGTATTCAGCTGAGACAAATAGTAGGCAGATTGGAGGCCATCTCAGCTCATTTCATGCAACTCTTAGCAAGCAACAACGTTCATCATATTTCCTCAACCACCTTAGAATTTTTCAGTATCTCCATAATCCTTTGAATACTACTGGTTAAAGAGCAAGCATTCCAAAAATACTAATTAAGCAATCCACTGTAATGGGTTGTTAACTTTCTCTACGTGGTGGGCTGCTGTGACTGACTTGCTCTCTCTCTAGCTCAAGGTATGATGAGATTATAGAGACATATCCTTTGATCAGCAGTCCTAATGGATGCTTATTTGATGCTAGTGTAACCCTCGCTGTGCTTAAATTAAACAAATCATCCTGTAGCTATGGTCAACACCATCTGACTTATCCTTTAGAACTTATCTCAGCTGATAGTTTCCCAAAGTAAGCCAGATGCTCCCTGATCCATTCTTCTAGTTCTTCATGGCATTGCCATAAGTATGTGAATATATATATATTACTTAAATTGTATATAATTCGTTGTTCAATGCTCTTTGCCACTACCATATAAAATCCATGGGGACAAAGACACTGATTGCCTTGCTCATCACTGTTTGTCCAAGGTGTTGTACAACATCTTGTTATGATAGGGCTTCAGTAACTATTTGCCACATATGAGTGACTGTCTGAATGAATGATCTAGTAATCTCCAAAACATTTCTGAAGGATATAATTTTAACAGTGAAAGAAGAGTTAATAGTGTCTTCTGACAAGCATTTATATTGTAACAATTATATGCCAAGTGTGGGGGTGGGAATGTGTCAAATGCAGGAATGAGCTGTACTCTGGGGAAGTATTAATTAGATCAAGGCCAGTGGAGCTCCCAGAGCTGGGGAGATGCCCCGGAGGGCTGCATGTTACTGGATGGAAGTGCTCACCCTGATTAATACTGGCAGCCATATGGTTATAGGGTACTGCCCTACCATTAACAGAGCTGTTCCCCAAATATTGCCCTTTTTCATATAAGCCACTTGTATCTAGCCACCATCTGCCCATCAAGTAAACATGACGAGTCTAATTTCATCCTCTGCTTCAATTAAGTTGTCATTAAATGCCTTTGTGTCTGAGCTAAGATAATGTTGATGAGAAAATCCCATTAGTGAGGACAATAAATAGATAGCCACGGGGCCATGATTGTCACAAAAAACTGGCTGAGCACAGAGTTCAAGTTCCAAAAGATAGAAATAGAATGAGGCATTCTACTTCATGGAAAACTGAGAAATGCAGTCACCCGGGCATCAAGATATCAAGCAAATGTTGGGAATATTTACAAGGAACGATCTCTTCTGTATCTACTGTTTTTTCAGGCCTTTGTAATGGCATGGAGGTATTTTATTTTATTTTTTACTCTTCTTTCTCTAGCTCTTTTTGAAAAATGCAATGGAGAGAGCTATATTTTTATTATTCTAGCATCATAATCTACTAGCCAAACATGTTATCACTTCCCTTACTCCTTTATTTCCTACTTAAAAAATTGTCTAGTATAATTCATTGTGCATTCATTTTAATTCAGGAAGCCTTTGAAATTCCCACTCTATGCTGGTGGGAGTCTATAGGTGGTGCAACAGTTAACACAGTTGTCTACCAACCAGAAGGTTGGAAGTTTGAGTTCACCAAGAGGCACCTCAGAAGAAAGGCCTGGCACTCTACTTCTGAAGAATCACAGCCAGTGAAAACCCTATGGAGTACAGTTCTATGCTGACACATGAGTTTGCTCTGAGTCACAATAGACTCCATGGCAACTGGTAGTCTGCACCGGTACTAGGCTTGAACCTGGGGATACGGGCATTGCCCTCCTGGAGCTCATAGGCACTGTTTGAAAGGAGGGGAAAAGAGGCAATTATAGTGAAATATTTACATATTCAGGGTCCTGGGCCTGCACAGAGGAGAGGGACCGGGATAGGTGAGAAAGAGGAGGCATCCTGGAAGTGGAGATAACATAGCTTGGTTTTAAAGAATCAGTTGGAGCTGGCCAAGCAAAAAGGAAGGGAAACTACTCTACAATCAGAGGAGAGAAGCAGGAGGACAGTCAGAGGTGTAAGACTCCTTGGGCAGCTTAGGATGGAGCACAGAGGGCGCAGGAGGACGGGTGAAAGATGAAGCAGCATTCGGTTCAGGGACACCAGAGTTAGGGCTTTATCCTGAAGGTGATAGGGAAATATCTGTCGCTGGAGTTGTACATAATTTTTATAATGTAGATATTTGAGCTGAGGAATCAATTCGTATTTTCGAGAAAAAACAGCTCACCCTCAACCACAGATGTGTACCAGCTTCCTATCTACTCCGTAACCAAACCAATTGCCTTGAGTCAGCCCCAACTCATGAGAACCCCATAGGTTTCAGACTAGAACTGTGCTCCATAGAGTTTTCAGTGGCTGATTTTTGGGAAGTAAATCACCAGGCCTTTCTTCCAAAGTCCCTGTGAGTGGACTAGAACCTCCAACCTTTCAGTCAGCAGCCATATATGTTAACCATGTGTATCATCCAGGGACTCCCATTTGGCCCGTGCTTGTTAGCGGCCGTACAGTAGATTCTGACTCATGGTGACCTCATGTGTGCAGAGTTGAACTGCTCTGTGGTGTTTTCAAGGCTGTGACCTTGAAGTAGGTCACCAGGGCTGTCTTCCAAGGTGCCTCTGGATGGACTCCAACCTCCAGTGTTTCAGCTAGCAGCCAAGACAATCATTTGCACCACCCAGGACCCCATCTGCCTCTGGTAGATGGCAAAACCCGACATCTTCCCCTCACATGCCGACTGAGGGTTTTCAGGATCCAGGTTAACTTGAAATCCGAGCCCTGCCTTACAGCGAGGAAAGGTTTAACCTGAGGTTGATGGCCAGTATGAATAGGTACCACCTGCTGCTGACCCCCGGCTGTGGAGACTTGGCTGGTCTGATGCTGAATCCGTCAGCCAGCATTAGGAGACAGCAGGATGTTGTCCTGTTGATGCTGAGGAGATGCCAAAAGGCTCCGACTCTGACCCCCAGGAGAGATGAGGCTTACATACATAAATTGTTAATTAATAGCCCACGGCAGTAAATAGTACTAACTAAATGAGTGCTTCAGTCAGTGGAGGTTACAGACATTTGGAAGGAGAAATCACTGCACACTGATCTAGCCAAGGGAAATCTGCTTTGCTCATTTTCTAGTTTATTCACTTATTCCTTTGTTCATTCATTCATTCATTTGACATTTCTTAAATGCCTTGCACTGCGATTGATGGCTATGATGGAAATCAAAGGAGATAATGTTCTTTATATCTACAGGGTAGGAGAGGAAGCACTAGGAGTAAAACCAGGACTTGGGGGCTAGGGAGCTGGGATTTGGAAAGTGGAATGACTGGGAGGGTAGCACACAGGTGGAGCACAGGAGGGTAGGGGAGGCAGCAGGCAGTGAAGTGTGTTTACTTGGAGCATCATAAATACATTAGTCTAGCCAGAGTAGGAGATCGATGTAGGAATATTGGCAAATAAGGTTAAGAGGAGAGGTGAAAATTTGATTGCAGAAGGCATAGATTGCCAAGCTAAGGAATTTGAACTTTATTCTCTGGGCTCCCTGAGCCTTTGGAAGGGTATTTGCTGTGAGGTCGATAATGATCTTGCTCTTCAGGTAGTTCAATCTAGCAAGGTGTCCTGTACCAGAAAGAGACAGAAGTCTGGAAAAAGAGGAAGACCACCATAAAAATTCCAAGAGGTAGTGATAAGGCCTAGAATAAATGGATGAGAGAGAATGTGAAGGAAGGTGTTAATCTGATTGACTTTAGATAGGGAAGGGTTAATAGCATTTGATAATTGGTGGATAAATAGCATCCAAGAAAACCAGAAGTAGGGTCTAAATTTTAGTATAATGGCACTGGTATTTGTAATATGCTCTTTTAGCATGTGATTGACACTTTAAGACTGGCTTACTCCATTATTTATGTATTCTCCACTTTGTTCTCACAAAAATTGAAGCTCCTTTGAACCAGTAAGGGTAGGCATGAAGGACATGAAAAAACAGCTGAATTGGGTTCTCTGGGTAAGATAAAGCCTAGAAACTTCCAAGTCTGGCCAGGCATTTCTATCTCTAATTTAGACATGAGGAAAGAGGGTTAGAAAGATTAAGAAATGTGTCTAACTTCCCGGAAATCTTAAGTGTCAAGCCCTTGAATAAGGATAATGGATGAACAAAGGCATCAGGGAAATTTTGTAACAAGTTCTTTCCGGTGTCTGCAATGGAGCCTTTGGGGATTCAGCCTGGCCTGGCTGTTACCTCTCTGTGAGTGTGTGTGCGGCTGTAATGGCATCTTCTGGCCATGGCTGATGCTCCAGGGTCCAGGGAGAGCCACTCAATTTCAAAAGTTCATTAACACCTTGCGTTTCAGATTATAGTTTTCCTTCCCCTTTGTCTTCAAGCCATAAATGGAGACACTGAAATAAGCTGAAGTGCAATGATCTGTTAGAAATTTGAGGACTTTCAGAGAAAGAGAAGACAGAGAGGAGAGAGAGATTAATGTATCCAAACCTCTGAAACCCAGAATATGAGTTCTTTAACTCAGTGGATATGAACCAGGGGTGATTTTGTCACCCAGGGGGCCTTTGACAAGGTCTGGAGACATTTTTGATCTCCTAGAGAGGAAGTTTTTACTGGCATCTAGTGGGTAGAACCAGGGATGCTGAAAAATGTCCCACACAGGATGTGTATTAGCAGACAGTCTCCTGTAACATCTGGTCCAACATGTCAGTGGCCTTCTTTTCCTCCAAACCTTAAGTTTAGTACTTCAGAATCTTACTTAACCTCTCTGAGGTTCAGTTTCATCAATTGTGAACTGTGTATTGCTGTGAAGACCTCATTATGAAAAGTATGAAAAAGACATATTTGATGTTATATGTAAAAACAGAGTGGAGGTGGTGTCTGACCTCCGCTAACTTCACAAGGGGGAAGGAGAATCAGGATCAACAGCCCAAGGCTGATTCTTACCAGGTGGAAGTCAAACATACCTCCTCTCTCTGCCACCTTTACCAATTCTGACACCAACTATCCCTCCCACGGCACTCCCTACTTCTTTGCTACGCAGAATGTAATGGCCACACAGAACTCACAGACCATACTCACGATTATGGGGTTTATTAGGGAAGTAACAGGTTGCAATTCAGGCTCAAGAACACTCAAGGATACAGTTCTTCCATCAGGACGGCCTCTTCCCGGCCATGCTTGCAGGCACTCTTCTCCTTGGCCCTCGGCTTCTGCCCAAAGGCACTCAGCTTTTTCTCTCTGTGGGCCAGGAAGCCCACCACTCCATTTCCTGTTGCTGGGTCTCTGCTGCTGCTTCTCCAGCTCTCTCTCTGTGTCTCTGTTCCCTGGTTCTAGGAGCTTCTCAGTGCAGGGATCACAGGTCCAAAGATGCACTCTCTGCTCCTGACTGTTCTTCCTTGGTGATGGTGGGATCCTGTCTTCTTTTCTGCCTCTGGAGAGGTACATTTCAAGCCCAGCGGGGTGACAAAACTAACCAATCCCCTTAGTGGGCCACAATTACCCTATCACACAATCCCACCCAATCACTTGGGGGGGAGTTGCAAGACCACGGCTAGAAAGGCCACAAAAAACTGATCCATCACACCACACTCTATAACTTGTTATGTTTTATCCAGAAAAAGAAAATAAGTAACAATTAGCTAAAATTTGAAGGTCAGGCCTAAGTAGACATCCTGACAAACAGAAGCCACATCTTACTTTAATCATTTTTAGAAGCTAGAAGATCTGCCAAAGGACAGGACCAAAGATTGAACTCAGTATTGTTAAAATCAAAGTTGCCTGGTGGAAATGTAAAATAGTGCAGCCACTTCATAAAATAGTCTGAAGTTTCTCAAAAGTTTAAATATGGAGTTATCATATGATCCAGCAATTCTACTCCTAGGTATATACCCCCAAGTAATTGAAACATGTGTCCATATAAAAATATGTACATGAATGTTCATTGCAGCACAATTCATAATAGCCCTAAAGTAGAAGCAACCTAAATGCCCATCAGCTGGTGAACGGATAAACAATACGTAGGATATCTACATATATCAGCAATAAAAATAAATGAAGTTCTGATACATGGTACAACATGGATGAATATTGAAAACACGATACTGAGAGAAGGAAACCAGTCACAAAAGGCCACATACTGTATGATTCTGTTTATAGAAAATGTCCAGAAGAGGCAAATCTACCAAAACATAAAGTAGATTAGTGGTTGTCTAGGGCTAAGGAGGAGCCCTGGTGGCTCAGTGGTTAAGAGCTCAGATGCTAACCAAAAGGTCAGCAATTCAAGTCCACCAGCTGCTCCTTGGAAACCCTATGGCGCAGTTCTACTCTGTCCTGTAGGGTTGCTATGAGTCAAAATTGACTCAACAGCAATGGGTTTGATTTTTGGTTTTTGGTTTGAATTCCGGGACAAGGAGCAGCTACTATAAGCAGTGGAAGTGTCTTAGTCATCTAGTGCTGTTATAACAGACATACCACACTTAACAAAGAGAAGTTTATTTCCTCACAGTCTTGTAGGCTACAAGTCTGAATTCAGGGTGCTGGCTCCAGGAGAGGGCTTTCTCTCTGTGT
>NW_004444239.1:346822-347692 GCF_000243295.1 Trichechus manatus latirostris
ACTCTGTTTGCTCTTCATCTTGGCGGTAACTCTGTTATTATTTTAGGATTAATTATTGAGAATAAAGTTTATGAGAAATGAGGTATGAACATTTTTTAGGGTTTTTGATCCTTCTTGCATATTGCCTCCTGGAAAAAATTTTCAGATGTATGACATCAATGTTACTGAGTTTTTCATTTGTTTATTTTTTGCCAATCTGGGAGATAACAATTATTGTCAGACATTTCTTTAATGTTCAAAAGATTTACATTTGTCATCATCCAACTCTTTTCGAGAATCCAATTCCCACCTTTTAAGCCTCAGTTCCCAAAAAAATCCACGTGTTTAGTGTCCCAACCAGTTGCTATCAAGTTGATTTTGAGTAATGGTGACTCCATGTGTATCAGAGTACACAGGGTTTTCAACGGCTGATTTTTTGGAAGTAGCTCACCAGGCTTTTTTTCTGAAGCATGTCTAGGTGGAGGCAAACCTCCAACCTTTCAGCTCAGCCATGTTAACTGTTTGCCCCACCCAGAGACCCCAGTGCCTCAAAGGCCCTAAATCACCTGCTCTTCAACACCTGGAGTCATTTCCCATCAAGGTGTTCCTGGTCTCAAAGGTGTTTGTATTCCCTTTCTATTCTCCCTGTTGAAAATGTCTACTCTTCCAGAGCTATTTATCTCAAGTATAGTATTAGGAAGAAAGCAACCTGATAAAATTGATTCTTCCTAATTTGTGAATAATTAATAGCACTTCAATCTGTACCTTTAAATGAGTATTCTTAATAACTAAACCCTAGGAAATCTCTAGGGGTGTTATTTTGGGTTCATTAACAGAATGAAGTGGTAAAGTGCACTTAGATAGAAAGCGAAGTTTTTGGAGGGGAGCACA
>NW_004444239.1:347792-362250 GCF_000243295.1 Trichechus manatus latirostris
AAAGTTTGAGGAGGAAATAGTTGAAACCCCCATTACTACTTCCCAGTACAGTTTCCTCAATAAAAGATGTCATGAGCACAGTGTGTAGCAAAAACAACTGAGGTGAAAAACTCAGCACCTGCTATGCTGGGAGCTGCCCTAGGAGACTTTCCTACCTGATGCCAGTTGATCCTTGTTACAATGATACAATGCAGGCATTGTTATATCTACAGAGGAGAAAAGCTCCCTGAAGGTAGGCTCCTTAACCGATGTCACATAATCGGGTATAAGAAAGGCTGGAATGGAACTCATCTATTACCCCTGCCTCTGCCCTGGCAGATCTTTGTCATCTAGCTTCCCCCATCTACTTTTGCCTTCAAAAAAAGAGGTTATTTTTAACTATAAAAGCTATATCAGCTATTCCTAGAAACACGTGTGAAATTTAAAATTGCCTATAACCCCAATACCCAGAGATAAAACCATCGGTGTTATTTTAAGGTTCATTTTCCAGCCTTTTTCCTTGCATTTATGTATACATCAGTGGATCAGTTACTATATTATCTAGTTTCATTTGTAGCTCATATAGAATTTTGTGTTCTGCCCTTTGGTTTTTAAGCCGGACCTAAGAGAAGGGGCTTAGCCACTTTTAAAAGAGAGAAAGAGAGTAGAGACAAGCAGTGAAGATATAAAGGAAGAGAGACAGAGACGGGGGTTGGCTTAAGGAGACCGGGCAGTGGGTGTGGGCTGAGCCGGCACGCGGACCGCAGCAGGAAACCCAGCATCGCGCTCTGCAAACCTCCTGGAATCAATCATCCCGACGCGCACCCTTCCTGTTTCTTTTACAGGCAGCGACTTGAATGATGGCTTGTGGCATTCAGTTAGCATCACCGCCAGAAGGAAACGCATCACTCTCACTCTTGATAATGATGCAGCCTCTCCGGCTCAGGACACTACCCCTGTGCAGATTTATTCTGGAAACAGCTACTACTTTGGAGGTAAATTCCCCAGCTTTCAAGACGGAAAATAAAGAGGTGCGGGGGATAGCGTGGTGGACATGTACTTCACTGTGATGATCTTTGCTTTGTCAATTAGACCGTTCTCTCAGCACGCGCGCGCGCACTCACACACACGCAGACACACAGAGGCACCCACTCCCAAGCCCAAAATAGTGAGACGCAAACTCTCGCACAGCTGTGTAAATAAGTTATCTAGGTCAGTGCTGAGGAAGAAAAGAACTTTAGCTCTAAGAGCTGGTGTTACATAACACGTTCAAAGGAGATTTTGTAGCCATACCAAGCTCTGCGATGGAAAGGAGAAACTCAGCTGAAAACTTGGAGAAACTGTACCAACCGTCAGCAATACCCGTGAGAGAAAAAACCCAGGTGGGGAGGACTAACCAGCACGCTCAGCTGCAGGCGGCTCCTCAGCTGCCCGGCTTCTTTAGTCCCCTGCCCCTTCGCTCCCCACATCCCTGGAGGCCGAAGTGAGGCAGCTAGACATGGAGAGGGCCTGGAAGAACTCCCAGCTCCACGTGGAGCAGCCATTAGGGACCCCACTCACTCCGATGTTAGCTGAACCCCGGGGACCGTTCCTATGGCAAAAAACACAAGGGCAAACTGATGCAGATGAAAAGCATGATTAAGTAGCTACTACTTCTTCCTAAAACCAAAAAAAAAAAAAAACAAATCCATTGCCGTCAAGTCGATTCCAACTCATAGCTACCCTATAGGACAGAGTAGAACTGCCCCATAGTTTCCAAGGAGCACCTGGTGGATTTGAACTGCAGGCCTTTTGGTGAGCAGGCCTAGCGCTTAACCACCAGCCACCAGAGTTTTGTTATTTAGTCCTTTCAAGGTTTTTTTTTTTTTTCCTTTAAAAATTTAATACTTCATTTCTTAGGTGGTGGTTTGTATTATAGAAAGAGCGTCTAAAGAGTATTTCACCTCAGCAGCTGCTGACCTTAAGGACAACACTTACTGTCCATCCCTGAACTTCCTTATCAGGGGAGATGAGTCACTGGGAGGGTGAAGTGAGAGCAAGGGTTTTAAATGCCCAGCACAGTGCCTCCTTCACGGTGGGGAGAAACTGGCTTCTGCTCTTGCAGTCACAGGCATCTGCTGGGGTCTTGTCTGCAGTTGCCAATTCTTTCTGCATTAAGAAGCTGAACAGTAGCTTTGTGCAAAATTATGCAGTGCATTTTCTTAAATGGAGTTTGCAGATCATGTCTCTCATACCAATGGCATGTAGTTAAAGCTTCACAATACGAAACGACTTTGCCCAGATTCAGTATACTTATTGGGAGTCTTCTGAGAGGGAAGCAGAGTGAAGGGTATCTCTCTGCTTGGACTGTAGGGCCTCAGGAAGGACCTCTGTGCTCTACCTGAAATCTTCTCCACGTGCGCAGTGATTACCGGTCTATTTAAGAAGGGATCGCACTTCCATTCTCTGCAAATATTTGCTGTGTTGTATGTCATCATCTAACCCGTGCAGTGACTTTGTGAGGTAATACAATGATCCCTGCAAGGAGTGGACTAGGATTCCAACCCAGATCTGTGTTTCCACGGACACTAGGGAAAACAAAGGGATGATAACAAAAGCAGCGTGAAGGCTGCAAAAGAAGGCTCTTGGGGCCCCAGAGGTAAAGCTCATTGATTGTGTACTTTGGACTCATGTGCAATATTCCACCAACGAAGAGGGATAAACAATCTTGGATTTATTTCTGGGGAAAATGAGTGGTTGTGAATAATCGTGGTAACAATAAGCATCTGAAATGCCTCAGAGGCAAAAGGGTTCCCCTCCCCTCATTGGAGAAGTGTTCTTAGAGGTGGCTCTTAAGGGGCACAGGGCTTAGGAGGTGAAGATTTATCTGCGTTTGGAACAGTGTTTAAACAAACGCCCCAAACGTTGACTGTAAACTTAAGGAAGGTGAAAAATGAGTTTCAGTAATAATAGTCAACTTACATAAATTCTCTCTACAGCTTCAATTAGAAGTTGTAGCATGTCGCTTCATTTTATAGTGTGCCTGTGAGCTGTTAGCCAGCTGCCGAGCTGCCGAGCTGCCGCCCAGCCATGACTATCTATTAGAGATAGCTGAAATAATTCCCAATTATTTATGGGTTACTGCCATGTTTTCAAGCTTGCATTCCCATATGCTCTGAACCTATTAAAACCATTGGGCTGGAGTTTGTAAAAAGCACAAGCGCTGGTATAGCTATGTTGCTGTCTACCTGTCTTAATGAGAAGTAGATATGCCTGCTTGCAGGCTACGCTAAATCAGTGTAACACACTTTTTTAAAAGAACGCTCTTTAAAAGGTACAGTTTTAACCTTTCACGTATGCTCTTCCAGCCCTCTAACTATGTGCATTTAAACCCCAAGTTCCTTTAGAGTCTAAATTTGCATTGTACATCACTTCAAAATTCTAGGTACATTCCTGTGTACCTTTCTCAGGAACTAAGCCTGTAAATACTAACAATTAACCAGACAATTATACTGCTACTACCTTACCCAAAGCATAATTCCCTTTGAAAGTGTAATTCAGATTTGAACTGTGCATTTAGATGTGTGTTTCAAGACAGAACCCAAATTCCCAAGTAGTTAAAATATGTTGCTACCTTGAAATGAGTGATGTATACTATGCAAAAGATTGACAAATAGCTTACCAATAGGAAAAATAATAATAATAACAAATAAGAAAGTGACGAATGTTATGGTATCAGTATTCCCTTTAACACACTTTTATTTTTCCTGCACAGTGATTGAGTATGCCCCATTTTGGACCAGTCCTGTCCCCTCTCTGTGAATCCCAGAATTTACAACAAAATTGCATGCATTGCTGTGAGTGAAAAAGTACCAACATAATTAGACCTCCAGGTCTTAAAGTACCAACATAATTAGACCTCCAGGTCTTCCATCAGGAGATAACCAAAGCAGTGACAATCATTTCCGCGTTCCTCTTCATCTTTTTCCTCTGTCCCACAGGGTGCCCCGACAATCTCTCCGATTCCCAATGTTTCAATCCCACAAAGGCTTTCCAAGGCTGCATGAGGCTCATCTTTATTGATAACCAGCCCAAGGACCTCATTTCGGTTCAGCAAGGCTCCCTGGGGAATTTCAGTGATTTACACATTGATCTGTGTAGCATCAAAGACAGGTAATTCTTCTTCTTCTCCTCTGTTCTCTCACCCCCTTCCCATTCTCACTGTTCTAAATATGAGTTTCTTTAAGCAAAATTCTCATCCACCAACATTAGCCACATTAGACATAATTGAGTTGCCTAATGGAAAATATTTCTAAAAGGATTTCAGGCCCAGAGAAAAATGGTTTAAATTAGTGGCGTCTCTCTTCGTGTTGACTTGCAGTAAATGGGATATGCAAATTAAATCAAAATACAAATTTGTAAGAGGATTAAAATTTTATGCATAAACAACATTTGATTACTTTGAAGTTAGGAGTAAAGCAAAAAAGAGGGAGGAATTACTTCCTTCCTAAGGATTTCATTCTTCCCTGTGGTGGGCTTCCTCTCCAGCACAGACTGAGGTGCGGCAGACCCTGGGGGAATCCTGCAGTGGGGTTCTAGCAGTGGCCAATAGTCACAGTTGCTCCGCAGGCGAAGCTGACCTTTGCTGCCGCTACCCGCACCCACTGCTTCATTGGCTCAGAAGAGACCAGACACTTCCTGCAGCGAATCGGCACTTTTACTCTGAAACCAGCTATCTAGAAAACTCAGTATCTCTATTTCTCCTGGGATCTGGTATCTCTTATACCGGAAGTTTCTAGATTCAAAGAATGCCCCCACACACACCCCCTACATCAATTCTGACTCACAGCAACATGATAGGACAGAGTAGAACTGCCCCACAGGATTTCCAAGGAGCGGCTGGTGGATTCAAACTGCTGGCCTTTTGTTTGGCAGCCGTAAAACTTAACCACTGCGCCACCAGGGCTCCACCCCTTGCAGAGGACCAAAGAAACTCAATCCAGAATTTTCAAGGTTTCCCATTTCCTTTACCTTTTTTCTTTAGCTCCTATAGCCGTCATCTTTCCAAATATGGATGAATAATGTGTCAAGCGCTTTCCTCTTGTTGGTGATATGGGGTTCCTGCTTACGTTTCATCAGGGACTAAATTAGCCGTTATAATATAGTGAGAAAAATGACCAAGAAATATACCCTCATTTCTGGGACACCTAGCACCAACGACCTAGTCTGGCCTCAGGAGAATGAGGTCAGGGTTTTCAGGGGGCAATGTTGAGCTGAACCTTAAAGGAGGAGGCACAGGCAGACTTGGTAGAGGTGGGGGTAGTGGGGGTGTTGGTATACCGTGAGCTCATGGCACCTAGCATGTCAAAAGGCATGAAAGCAGGGGAGAGCATAGCTTACAAGTATTTCATCAATGCAAGACACTTTTTTTTTTAATTTAAAATCTCTACTACTGGGATGCGTTTCCCTGGTGGCACAATGGTTAAGAGCTCGGCTGCTAACCAATATGTCGGCAGTTCGGATCCACCAGCCGCTCTTTGGAAATGATGTGGAGCAGTTCTATTCTGCTCCGTAGGGTTGCTATGAGTTGGAATCGACTCGACGGCCATGGGTTTGGTTTTGGTTTAGTGTGTAATAGTTCAATTGGTGGCATTTTTTTTTCCTTAATGATACATAAAATAATGGCATGTCTTACAATGGATGGTGTCACAGAGTCAGTAAAATATAGCTCAGTAGGGATGAGAAGTCAGTATAGGTGGAGCCCGTAACATGAATGTGGCTAGACATGTGTACCAGGACCAAGCAGAAGAACCGTGTGTGTCGGTGGAATTAGGCTGCATGCTCTGGGCGAGACATCAGGGAGGAAGGTGGTCAGACTGCCTAGTACTCAGGAGAAGTGAGAAGGCTGGCTTGGACGGGAGCTATCCAGAGCTAGAGAGATGCTTACCCCAGCCCAGGGGAGCAATAATGAGAAACAGCAGGTAACTCCACTGAGCAGCACAGAAATCAGCTGTGCAGAACATATTCACCACTAATGCTCAGAATGACTGATAGAATCTGGTGAAACTTCACTCGCGTGCTTCTCTGTTAATATCACTACGCATGGGCTCATCAACAAATCAGACTTCCTGGCTCTTCTGCTTCATTTTTTTTGTTTTGTTTTGTTTGTTTGTTTTATTTGACCACCTGGTAAGGTGTGTAATAAAATGTGTGCTTCCTTAAAATGTGCTAATTTAGAGACCTTAGAATAAAAGATACGGAATTGTTGCCACCCTTTCCGTCTTTGTTAATGGTGAAGAGGAGGTGTTCAGCTTCATCAGCTGGCCCAGCCTTTGGCAAAGTGTATGGATCTACAGATTTATCAATAGGGGTCTCTTATGATACTTTAATTTCTAATCAAGGGAGCTCTCATTATTTTCTATTACATGAAAGTCGTTGCCAGCCACACTGCAGCATTACTTTTGTGTAATTGTACTCTATATAATTTTATTACATACAATTGTGTTTTGGTTAATTGTATAATAAGGGATTATGTTTAGTTTAGTGGATAAATGGTACATTTTTCTTGATTTACCAGAAAGTGTCTCCAACAGAAGGAAAAATTGTGGCAAGAGGCTTTGCCTGATTAATTATTTTTTTAAACTTATGTTTAATGTTTTAGAGAAAGTGGCAGAGGTTGGAAGGGCAAGTGGTTTCTGAGTTTTGGGCTTCATTTTTAATGTGCTAATCAATTATAACTTGACTTCAGGGCAAGTAAAAAGTCTCCATCTTTAAGGAACTCACTACTTCAGTGGGGAGAACAATTTAGCTGTGATTTTCCTTGTGATGTTGTTGTTGTAAGCCCCTGACTCATGGAGATCCCATGCACAATGGAAAGAAACACTGCCTGGTCCTGTGCCTTCCCTATGATTGGTTTGGGGTCAGACCATTGTGATCCATTGGGTTTGCACTGGCTGATTTTTGGGAATAGACTTCTAGGCCTTTCTTTCTAGTCCACCTTGGTCTAGAAGCTCCACCGAAACCTGTTCAGCATCATAGCAACACACAAACCTCCCCTGACAGATGGGTGGTGGCTATGCATGAGATGCATTGGCCAGGAATCAAACCCAGGTCTCCCTCATGGAATGTGAGAATTCTGCCACTGAACCACCAATGTCTTCTTGTGATAGTGCCTGGAAACTATTTGGATGACAGCGTCCTATCTGGCCAGATTCTGTTATCACTCCCAGCTTCACTCCATGGAGACCCAGGCCTCCTTCCTGGCCTCTAAGTGGCTGCCCTGCCCCTCATCTCCCTCTTCTTCCTCAATGTTGGCATACCTAGCTGTGAAGTATATCCCAGCCCTCCCAATTTCTCTTTCTTGCTAGCTCCCATTGGAAGTCTTCCACATTTAAATGGTCTTAGTGCTAGTCAGTTTGGTAAAATCTGATGTGGGAACACCAAAGTGACATTCATAGAACAGACATAATTGTTTCAAACCCTTAAGAATTTTCTCTAGTGGAAGTCCTTTGAGAAGGTGACCAGAGACTCTGGTGGTTTGGTGGTGCTAATGTTGTTCCTAAACAACCTTTGAATCACAGATCACCTTTAGCAAAACCCGGGAGGATCCCTTCTCCCCGTGAAGGATGAAGGATGGAAGCTGAATATTGCATTCCAGGGAACCTTAACTGGCTAATTTGAAGCTCAGCTGACGATCAAATTACTAACTATTCTGGCCTCTGGGAAGAATGGAGGTGGAATAACTGGCTTGTCCCAGAGCCTTTGACAGCAGGGAGAGTGCTTGGTTTTAGGGGGCTCAACCTCCATAAACGCCCAGTGCAGCCCAAGCATGAGATGGTGAGAGGAAACGATATACCCTGTGGGAATCACAGGTGGGATCAGAATGAAGCATTCCCAACAGCCTTAAGCCCCTTTCAATATTCCTTCTAAACATTTGGGATAAAACATGCCTCCCTGATGGCTCTTCTGCAGGCCCCATTTCAGACTTCATGGTCTCTGCACCCCAAGCTCTGTTCTTCATGAGCTACATCGATCATTTTTACTCTCTTGAACTTAAAGTAGGCAAGTCAAAATTCTAAACTATCCTAGAGCCAAGTCACTGTCAATAACAACAGCTATTTATCATACCTCCTGTGGTCCAAGCTCATGGAAAGGCGTTGATGAAGAGGGGGAATGAGTGCTGTGGTCTATGTAAATACCTCGATGAGACGTGAGGTGGTAAGAGCTGTAGTAAAAGACAAGGGAGTAATGAGAATTAATATCCCCGTATTATAAAAGGGAAGAAGCTGAGACTCAAAAATGTGAGTTGGAGTTGCAACCAACACTACAGTGATCTCTTCTCTGTACCATCTACCAAGCAGGTGCTTGCCTCAAAATGGCATTCATTTTGGGTCTATAGCTTTAAATACGTAAGTACATCTTTTGCCCAACCAGATAAGAAGTATTTTCAAATATATATATCCTATTCTTTGTTAACTTTAGGTGCTTGTTATAGATTAATCGTGTCCCCCAAAAATGTGTATCACCTTGGCTAGGCCATGATTCTCAGTATTGTGTGGTTGTCCACCATTTTGTGGTCTGATGTGATTATCCTATGTGTTGTAAATCCTAATCTCTATGATGTTAATGAGGCAAGATTAGGGTCAGTTCTGTTAATAAAGCAGGATTCAATCTACAGGATTAGGTTGTATCTTGAGCCAATCTCTTCTGAGATATAAAAGGGAGAATCAAAGAGAGAGAAGAGCGAGCTCTTGCTACCAAGAAAGAAGCGCCGGGAGTAGAGCATGTTCTTTGGACCCAGGTTCCCTGTGCTGAGAAGCTCCTAGACCAGGGGAAGATTGATAACAAGGACTTTACTCCAGAGCTGACAGAGAAAGAAAGCGTTCCCCAGGAGCTGGCACCCTGAATTCAGACTTCTATCCTCCTAGACCATGAGAGAATAAATTTGTTTGTTAAAGCCATCCACTTGTGGTATTTCTTGTTACAGCAGCACCAGCTAACTAAGACAGTGCCTAAAGAGCTTCTGTTTAAAAAGTGGATATTCAAAGTGGTGTGCAACATCAGGCAGGTTCGAGGAGTCCATGGTAGAAGGGCCTGACACTCAGTTCCCTCAGTGGCTCAAAGGGGCTGTGGAGTCTGAGCTTAAATCCCAGTTCCACTACTTATTACCATGAGACATGAAGCAAATTATTAAACCTTTTTTGTGCCTACTTCCTCTTTTGCAAAACCAGGGTCGTAAAACCTACCTTTGTTTTGAGAGTTAAATGACAGTGCATACCAACTGCTCAGCTGCTTGTCTAGCTACAGTAGAAACTTAGTAAATATCTGCCATGTTTATTCTCATAGCTATAACCTGATGATGGTGAATCCTGCCCGGGGCGACCCCTCAAGTAAGTTGAGACACCAGGTCTTTGCGAAAGAGAAAATAGACTTTAATACAAGCTGATCAAGCAAGGAGCTTGGAGATTAAGTCTCAAATCAAGCTCCCTGAGGATGAGGATTCTAGAGCAGTTATAGAGTTCTGGATAGGGAACTTACGCATAATTCATGAAGCTTCTGAGAATAGGTGGGCAATTCCAGGACTTAATTAACATGTATGGGGATGTAGTGAGGGGTGAGATATGGCAGCTGGGGGTGTGTCCTTTTTGGAGGAGGGTATGACCCATGAAGTTTATCTAAGGACAGCTTTGTGGCTTACTACGAATGTCTTAATGGTGGGGGCAGGCAGTGAAGTGGCCTTGAGCAGGGGAGCAGTAATATGGCCTTGGGCTGATATACAGAATGCCTTATCAAGAACTCACAGACCCTGGGTGTGATGGGAGGAGGGGAACAGTTTCACCCTGTCAGTTACATAGTCATAGGTTTGCCAACTCTTCACTTTCCCTGGGAAAAAGAGAAGCTCAGGCCTCCTTTTGATGTCCCATCACACCCTTACCCTCATATACACCAGTGGTCTCACATGTGACCCAAAATCAGTCTGTTGGTGACTTCTCTTGATCTTTGATTCTCATTTGTTCAGAAGAGGTGAAAACCCTGCTTTTACACAAATATGAGTTTGTACCCATTACTGTCAAGTTGATTCTGACTCATAGCGACCCTATAGGACAGAGTAGAACGGCCCCATTGGGTTTCAAAGAAGCAGCTGGTGGATTTGAACTGCTGACCTTGCTGACCTTTTGGTTAGTAGTCATAGCTCTTAACCACTGCACCACCAGGGCCTCCTTAAATTTTGTGCACAGGCAAATTTGAACATGTTTGCATCAGAACCACTGGGATAGGAGAAGGCTTGTTAATGCAGTGGTTGCTAGGTTCCACCCATAGAATTTCTGATTTCACGGGGGTGGGGCCCAAGAATTTGCATTTCTAACAAATTTCCAGTGACACTGATGATGTTGGGCTGATCCTGGGACACACTTTAAGAACCCTAGCCCTAAAGCTTCCAATCATGGAGGCTGTTGGATTGCCGTGTAGACTGTGTACGAAGGTGGTGTAACCGTGGGGAAGCTGGCTGGTTCCTTCCCCACCTGGGTCTCCAACAGCTGTCCTCTGGCCAGAGTCTCAAGGTCTCTGAAAAGTTCTAGCAGCTCTCTCTTAATTTCCCTCTCTCCAAAAAACCAGGCCCATTGCCGTCAAGTGGATTCTAACTCATAGCAACCTTATAGGATAGAGTAGAACTGCCCCATAGGGTTTCCAAGGAGCACCTGGTGGATTCAAACTGCAGACCTTTGGGTTGGCAGCCATAGCTCTTAACCACTAAACCACCAGGGTTTCCCCCCTCCAGAGGAGTGTTGAAATTAGTCCAGGGGACATGGTGGAGGGTGACCAAATCCCATCCCCTCCAGGCTTCCCTGGCCTTTGTCACTCAGTTCAATTCCTACTTCCCATTACAAACAAAACCTTTGTGAATGTAAATGACCAAAAGCAGATCCTCAGGTGTGCCTGGGGGAAGGGGTACTTTGGTTGGAGAGAGGGTGGTGTAGAATAGCTGCAGCTGTCAAGGAACACGTCTTTTTGTTATCTGGAGGGAGCTTTCACTTGCTGGTCCCACTGAAAGTAATAACTTCATCTTTCCTTCAGCATCACTGAGGGTGGGAGTGGGGGTGCCACTGTAATGGAAGTGACTTCACTGGCCAAAAAATACTGTCTATAATGTTTATAAAGATTGATAGCAAATGATGTTATCTGGCCTCCTGGTGCCCAGCAAAGTTTTTGTGGTCAGACATCCACTCCCTGCGGTCCCTTTTCCATAAAGTGATGACTTTGGGAGTGGTCCTCAGAGATCATCCAGCTCTGATTTTGCACAGGAGGAAGCAGAAGTCTTGCAGAGGACGGCAAAGCAGGTATGGAAGTAGGGGCTCCTGCTCCAGGGTCTTGACTATTGTATCCATTGGTGACACTTTTCTCTAAGCTTTTCTAAAAATAAACAAGTTAGATGTTGCAATGTTTGAATGACATGCAGAATGCGGCTTTCAATGTCTCGCTATCAAATAATTACGGGAAGTGGCTTCTCCTTCCATAACCACTTTCCTCACCTGTAACACAAGACTTTTAAGAAAAGCATCTGCTAAATTCTCTGGTCAAGATTCTCAACTTCTTGGTTCAGGCTTTGGAGGGTTATAAACACAGAGAGTGGGAAAGCATTATGTAGGATAACCTTCCACAAACAGCTCAGGCTAAAACCCACCCTGTGTGTGGGACTTTGTTAAAAGCAGTGGGTAGTATAAAAAGATTACATTGCAGGGTAATACATATGTTTTAGTTCTTCTCCAAAATTGAAAGCCTTTGCATTGGGTGCCAGAAAAGTTATTGTAAGTGCAATGCCCACACAATCTGTGCTTCTGACTCTAAAGTAAGAAATATTACAATATGATGTTATGCTTTCACTCATGGGCTGGAGCCAAAGTCAAAACAAGTTCACTTCTGCTTTTTATTTGTCATGGTTTATTCTACCTCAGAACAAAAGGAAAGGTTATACTTTATGTAGCAGTTAATGAGCAAGCATTTTCTTAATATTGTTTCATTCACTTCTCTCCATAGTCCTGCATGCTCTACCAGTCATTCTCCAAGTGTGGTCTGCAGACCAGCTACATCAGCATCACCTGGCAACTTGATAGAAGTGCAGATTCTTGGGGCCAACCCAGACCCATGAGATCAGAAATTGTGGGGGGATGAGAGGAGGAGCACCTGGGTGGTGCAAAGGGTTAATATGCTCTGCTGCTAACCTAAAGTCCACCCGCAGGTGCCTCAGAAGAAAAGCCTGGTAATCTATTTTTGAAAAAGCAGCCATTGAAAACACTATGGGGTCAACTCGACAGCCACTGGAGAGTAGGTGGGCAAGAGCAATCCGAGTTTCAACAGTTCTCCCAGGTTATTTTCTGATGCACGCTCACATTTGAGAACCAGTGCTCTATTCCATTTTTTCCACAAAACCATCAAACTCAGGAAGGTTCAGTAAGCTGCCCAAGGTCACATGTTTACCACTTGGTAGAGCCGGGACTCAAATATTTATATAAATACACATACCTCACCACCCATCTATCAGTTTGCTGTAATGTAGTGACTTTTGTGTTGCTGTGATGCTGGAAGCTATGCCACCAGTATTTCAAATACCAGGAGGGTCACCCATGGAAGACAGGTTTCAGCGGAACTTCTAGACTAAGAGACGAGGAAGAAAGGCCTGGAGATCTACTTCCAAAAATCAGCCTGTGGAAACCTGATTGATCACAACAAAACATTTTCTGACTCTTTTACTTTGGACACATCATCAGGAAGGATCAATTGCTGGAGGAGGACATTGTGTTTGGTGAAGTAGAGGGCTAGTGAGAGAGACCCTCAGGGAGATGGATTGGCACCATAACCACAAGGATGGACTCAAACGTTCTGATGATCATGAGGAGGACAGCTTTTGCTGTGTCATATATTTGTTAAGGTCACCATGAGTCAGCGTCAACTCGATGGCAGCTATCTCTATCTATCATTATCGGGTCGCTATGAGTCAGAATCGACTTGATGACAACAGGTTTTGTTGTTTACTTATCTGTCATTTTAATCCTACTAACCTACAAAGTAGGTAATATTAACTCCATTTTACAGATAGTGAATGAAACTGAAACACAGTAGCACTAAGTAATTTGTCCAGTGTCATACCAGCTAGTACGTGACAGAGACTGGCTGCAAACCAAGCTGCCTGCTTTAGGAGATGAGGCCTGTTGTGGCGCTGGACTACTCACACTGCAGCAGGCAAGCATGCCACACTCTCCTGCAGATTGTGCAGGGGAGAGTTATGTGTTTTCCTCTTGTGTTAAAACCACTGAGCAGGTTGCATTAAAGCAGAAGGAGAAGGGGTATGGGCTGTAGTGGACGGAGCTCCATGGGCCTCATCTGAGGTTCTCATCTGTGCAGCTTGTTGTACAACCTGCGATGTGCACAGTGAGAAAGGCTTGGGGAGAGTTCAACAGAACACCTCCATCACATGGGCAGCCTCCATCAAGAGCAGAGGCTGGGTCTGTTTCTTTGGCTTGGTTGGGTCTTAGAGGAACCTTGAAACTGGCCAAGAATGACTGTCTTGAGATAGATTTTGAGCTGATTTTGAAAGGCCGTTCCATCTGAAACTACTCAGAAAAAGTGCTTATTTGTGTGCTTTTTAAGTGAAGGCTCTTAGCGCTTGGAATGTCAGTAGGAAAGAGGAACTTCGGAGAACTACAAAACCTGGATTGATTTGAGTAAGTGACTTTGAAGAAGTGCGTCTGTGTTCCATCAACAACCTCCTCACTAATCACTTGTTTTCACAAGGAAAGTACATCATTATCTTGATGAGAAGGTCCTTCTCTCCTTGTGCTTGAGGAAAGACACCAAGGAAACTTTGATTCATGGAAAACGCAGAGTGCAGGCAAAGCCAAGGTGGCACTTCATCCTAGCACGTCAGAAGATGGCGAACCTCTTCCCCCATCAGGCAGCAATCTGAAATATTGAAGCTGAAACAAAGCCAGAACCATACACTGGGGTGAATTACCACACGCACCTTCAGAGATGAGCTGTGGTGAGGAGGTGGGCGTGAGATGTGCATGGTCAGAGAGTGGTGAGGAAAGGTCCATTATCTTAATCCCCCCTGTTCTGGTACTCCAATCACTTGTAGGTTGTTCCTCTTGATAGAATCCCACATAGTTCTTAGGGTTTCTCCATTTTTTAAAATCCTTTTGTCAGATTTTTCCTCAAATAAGTTGGTGTCAAGTGCTTTATCTTCAGTCTCACTAATTCTGACTTCCATTGCTTCAGTTCTCCTCCTATGACTTTCTACTGAGTTGTCTAATTCTGAAATTTTATTGTAAACCTTCTGTATTTCTGATTGCTGTCTCTGTATGGATTCTTGCAGCCTGTTAAATTTGTCATTATGTTCTTCTCTAATCATCTTAAGTTCCTCTATTGCTTGTTCTGTGTTTTGATTAATTTCCTTCTTGATCTCTTGAAGAGTTCTGTATATTAATCTTTTGTATTCTGCCTC
>NW_004444239.1:364425-365196 GCF_000243295.1 Trichechus manatus latirostris
TTCATATATTTTAGATGATTTAGAAGCAGATCAAAATATTTGCTCTGGGTGGAAATATGATGAGAAAAGATATTTTAGATTCTCAAGTTGCTTCTGTGAGGCTCGGTTTATATTTAACTATGCAAAAAACATTCTTAAGATAATAAGAGATTCTTCCTTACACCATTCCTTTCATACATCCAATACCTCAATAAGCCTTCATCCAACACACTGACGAGGGCCTGCCATCAGTTTTTCAGATCTCTCAAGAGTGTTTCCTTGTACATAACCAATGTCACATTCTGATCTTCTCATCTACGTTGATGTCCCTCATTGGGCCCTTGAGGCAAAGGACCTGTGTTCTTTTTTAAAAAAAATTGTTGTAAAAATATAGGTAACACGTTTACCAATTCAACATTTATCACTTGTACAAGTCAGTGAAACCAATTACATTAATCATGTTGTACAACCATCACCAATATCCATTGCCACATTTTCCATCCCCATAAACAGAAACTCAACCAAGATTCCCCTCTTTCCCCTTCCCTCCCATCCCTAGTTACCACTGTTAAACTCTGATCTCTATACATTCGCCTATTCTAAGCGGTTCATTTTAGTGAGATGATATAATATTTGTCTTCTTGTGAGTAACTTCTTCGCTCAGCATAATATTTTCAAGGTACGTCCATGTTGTGGCACATGTAGGACTTTATTTCTCTTTATGATAGAGTAATATTCCATTGTATGCATGTAACATGTTATGTCCTTTAAAAGTGTTTTTTTCTAGTCCAA
>NW_004444239.1:366975-368499 GCF_000243295.1 Trichechus manatus latirostris
ACAGGTTAGAAGTGTTGTTATTCACTCAAAGATAATTACAAGAGACTGTTTATCATACTAAAGAGATAGGGAACCGGACATTTCCTTACCAGGCTAAAGATATACATCTCTGACATCTGGGCTCTAATATTCCTGTGGGGGATCCTAAATCATAAAACAGATTCATTAACAAAGCTATGCACAAAAACAAAGCCATTAACGAAGGTCTGTGAAAAGGGAGAAGGCAAAGAAAAAAGAAAAACTTATAGGTTCATTATGGCGTTAGTTATGTCAGGCCCTCAGTTGTCCATTCTGAAAAAGAGAAAACATGCTGGGGGGTATTACGGTCACACCTTCTATGAGCCAGGCACATTTCTTTGCCCTGGGGATTCAGGAATCTCTGAGCTTAGAGAGTGTTATGGATTAAATTGTGTCTCCCAAAAAGATATGTTGAAGTGCTCACCCCAGGTACTTATGACAATGATCTAGCTGGGAAATAGGGTTTCTGAAGATTTTATCAGTTAACATGAGGTCACACTGGAGTAGGGTGGGTCCTAATCCAATGTAAGTGGTGTCATGTAAAAGAAGAGACAGAGATAGACCTAGAGGTATGACGGCCTTGTGAGGATGTATCTGCAAGTCAAGGAATGCCTGGGGCTACCAGATATGCGGAGAGACAAGAGACGATCTTCCTCCAGGGGTTTCCAAGAGAACGAAGCCCTACTGACACCTTGAATTCAGACTCCCAGCCTCCAGAACTACGAGACAATGAATTTCTGTTCTTATAAATCACCTAGTTTGCAGGAATTTGTCACGGCAGCCTTAGGAAATTCATGCAGAGAGCTTGCCATTCTTTTCCCTTCTCCCCTGTGCTGGCCTTCCTGTGTCCTTGGATGCAAGACCACATTTCACCATCTGTGGATGGTTCATTCATTCATTTATTCAGCTCTCATATGGGAACATCTCTACCGGGCCAGGTGTTACTTGGAAACTGAGGCCATAGTCGAATACTGACCACAGTAGACTTTCCCTGACTTTACAAAACCCCATGAGGGACACAGACGTTGACCAAATGACCATGGAAATAAACATGTATGTTTCCAAATGCCACGATGGAACAAACAGGGAGCTAAGAGAATATTTGAGAGGAGGGCTGAGTGTACATCAGGGGTGGGACAGTGTCTCAGGAAAGGGAGATGTGGGTGTTACTGTCTTCTGCATCTGCTCGGGCACCTGTTCAGAGGTCACTTCAAGTGTTCTTTACTACATTTCTCAGAGGTTTGTACCTTCCAGTGCATTCTACCAGCTCTGGTTGTGGATTCCAATCTGATCATTCTGCCTGTGTGCCTTCTGCTGAAATCCCTGTTTGCTGTGGAGGCTAAGAGGCTAAGAAGTGCCAAATTCTGCTTTCTGTCATGGGAGGAGACTCTCTCACTGAGGTTTGAGCTGAAAACTAATTCTTCACATTTTTCAGAAACATGGGTGTTCTGGGAATGGCTCTGTCTTTAATACTACTCTCCTTCCTCTGGCTGCCATGGCTAAAGG
>NW_004444239.1:370509-371824 GCF_000243295.1 Trichechus manatus latirostris
ATATATACTTTCTGCCCTTAAGAAGCTCAAGAGCAAGAGAGCTAGATAAGGATGCAATAATTTTATATGGGGAAGCTCATGGCACTGAGGAGCATCTCAGTTACATCTGAGGTGCATTTGACAGGCAAGCAGAAATGAAAACAGGAGTGGGAAGGACATTAAGGGTGTTGTCGACTTGTTGGAACCATTGCCCCAAATCAACCAACCTCATGCCAGCCTCGGGACACTTGCTGCCATTTCATTTGTCTGAAATTCACTTCCCAGTTCATTTTGCCCAACTTCTACCCATTTTTCAAAGTCTAGCTCAAATCCTAGCTACTTTTAGAACTCCCTTTCTATTCTTGATGTTCACACTGTCTTTCCTTACTTGCACATCTTTGGCACTTTCCATCTTTGTTTAATTTAGCCCCCAACCATGATTGTTACATGTTTTATATCTGTACTTTGTCTTCCCAGAGAAAGCTCTTGAAGTCTACTGATGCTTACAGCTGAGAATGTGTGCTTTGTAATTACTTTTTGAATAATTCGAAGCTTCAGAACCTTAACACCATTTGCTATCAGTAGCTGGGGTACACTGCATATGAAGCTTACGTAAGTCAGCATGGATTCAAATATGGTTCTGCCTCAAGATGAGGAATGAACCTGATAGTATTTAATATATGCACACCCCCCAAAATTCTGGAGACTGCGCTCTAAGGTTTGGGAGCTGAAGCCCTTCACCTCTTTTTCATCTTCCAAGCTTCCCAATGTGGTTCGTGCCAAATATCACTCTATTTGAATAGCAAGAGTGCCTAATAAAAGCAGCTCCAGTGCCAGCTGTCATCACTCACGTGGTGTTAAGCACTTCTTCAGTAAGCACAAGCTAGCAAGAGTATTTTTGTTTAGCAAGGCCATCATAAAATTAGACAAGGAAACCAAAGCAATGTATTTGAGCAACGTAGCTATATATAATACAGTGGAAGGAAGTAGTCAAACACATTATCCTTATTACAATCTTGTGCTTTAAGAAAAAAGAAATGGGGTCACTCTTCAATAGCAGAGAGTGTGAATGGAAGGCAACTCTAGAGAAGCATACACAGTATCTTTGGTGATGTTAAGTATTGTCAGCCTTCTCCCAGTAACAGGATCTGGGGGTTCACCCTGAGGCATCCATGAGCCTCTAAGCAGCTCCTGGTGGCTGAGTTGAGAAAGCTTGTGAAGTTGGCATTGTTTACCTATTAGGAGTGAAACAAAACGATGTCACTGAGGGTGACAATGCACCTGTCTCCATGTGGGCTCTTTATCTGAAAGTGAAGTTATTGAAGAAGATCAGAGG
>NW_004444239.1:372364-374263 GCF_000243295.1 Trichechus manatus latirostris
AAAAGAAATGATGCAGTTCTTTGAAAGTTAAGTTAAACCTGGACTAGGTCTTAATGGATCAACTTGAACATACAGGATTGCATCCAAGCAAAACTAGAGCATGCCTGAAGTGATGCTAATATGCTAAGATTCCTAAAGGCAGAATGTCTTCAAAAAATATTAATAATAATAAGTTGGCAAGAAACCAAATTATAAATAAAGAAAGCCAAATATATAAGGCTAATTGTATCTAAACAACTAAATTAAGACCTCTTTAACATCAGATACTTTAATGAAAAAGAGAAAAGGCGCCCATTTCTGGAGTGCAACATTGAACAGGAAAAGACAAAAATGGCATTGATTACATAGGGCTGCATTCCAACACCCCACGCCCTGGGGTGGAAAGCCACTGTGGGTCAGAATATTCCTTCCTGGGAATGGCTGCGGCTTACGAGGATGTAACATAAATGTGTGTTTCAATGGATCAAATACTCATTGGATTAGGCTAGCACTGTTCAGTAGAACTGGGATGATGGAAGTGATCTCTTTTGTGCTGTACAACACCTAGCAACTAACAGCTATTAAGAACTAAAAAAGTGGCTACTTAGATTAAGAAACTAAATTTTTAATTTCATTTAATTTTAATAAATTTAAATAACCACATGTGGCTAGTGACTACCATATTGAATAGTGTAGAGCAAGACCCACTGCTAGGAATTATCATGTTGCTTACTTTTTTCTTTTTTTTTTTACCCATAATTCAGCAACTTGGAACCTTACCTGGTATAAGTCTGTAGATTAGATTTGAACCTCAGAATTCAGACCTGATAGAGTTAATATAATGCCAACCACAGCAGCCCAGGCTATGCGTGACCTTTCAGAGTGCCTCTCCCCCCATATCATTTATATCAGAAGAGGAAAGCTTGTCACTGTTTGACTTAATTTATCCCAAGATTCTGGCAGAGAAAAAGTGGTTTGCCTATGAGTTCAAAACCTCAAAAACTTTATATTATTTAAGAAGACAACTATATGAAATTGTTTTCTCCCCCCGCTTCTAAATAATGATACATTTTGAGCGACCACATACTTGTGATATAAATATAGATTATATACATGCAATCTATAAATATAGATCTAAAGATCTAAATCACAAATAAATTCTTGATTTCTAATGTTTTTTAAGAAGGGAATTTTCACTTTCTTTTTAAATCCCAAATATCATAGAATATATTAGAGTGATTGATAACTGAGTTTGCAGCCTGACTTTTTAACTTCTAGCTTTTATGTTCTTGAAGAAGCTGCTTAACTTGAGAGCTGCACTTTGCTGTAGACAGTGAAGCCTATTGCTCAGGGTTGTTCGAGTGATTATCTGAAATAATTATTGTGATAAGTCTAGCACACTAAAAACTTTTAATAGGTGATAAGTATGTTAACTATTTTGCATTGGTAAATATTTTTGGGGGAAATAGAGCAAAGAAAGGGACAGAGCATAGTGTACGATTTTTTTTCTCCCTAAAGCCCCTAAAGATGGCCAATAGGCTACAATTCCTGCCTCACCCATGATGCTAGCAATGGTGACTTCATTCAATGTAAAGGATTATGAGGCAGGGTTTAGAATCGATGGAGAAAGATTGCAGTGATTGATTAATAGCTGCCATAGAAGTAGGAGTGAGTGAGAGGAGGAAGAGTTTCAACTTTTTTCTTAGCCTTATAGGAAATAATTAAGAGCTGACTGTCAACATGCCATTCAATTCCAACTGGATAAAAATATAATGGAAGAACAGTCAAGGACTGGAATTTGTAGCAACCCTTCCCTGATCTCTGGGACATATATGTCCCGGTTACATTTTCTGCCTCTGAAGGTTTATTGGCGGGTGTTTGAGCCACTTTAGTACATTCTGGCATCATGGTGGATACTTT
>NW_004444239.1:375322-376905 GCF_000243295.1 Trichechus manatus latirostris
ACCATCTAGCTGTACTGGACCCAGTCTGGTGGAGGCCGTGGTAGTTATGGTCCATTAGTCCTTTGGACTAATCTTTCCCTTGTATCTTGTTTTCTTCATTCTCCCTTGCTCCCCAAAGGCGTGAGATCAGTGGCGTATCTTGGATGGCTCCTCACAGGTTTTTAAGACCCCAGATGCTACTCACCAAGGTAGAATGTAGAACATTGTCTTTATAAACTATGTTATGCCAATTGAGCTAGCTGTTCCCCACAGCCCTCCGCTCAGCAGTTCCATCCCTCAGGGAGTTTGGATATGTCTATGGAGCTTCCATGACCTTTCCTTGTACAAATTGTGCTGGCTTCCCCAGTATTATGTACTGTCTTATACCTCACCAAAGTTATCACTTGTCTATTTAGTATTCCCTCCCAACTCCTCCCATCCCTTGTAGCCATCAAAGGTTTTTTTCTTTTTGTATGTAAACCTTTTCATGAGGTACACAATAGTGGTCTCATACAACATTTGTCCTTTTGTGATTGACTTATTTCACTCAGCATAATGTCCTCCAGTTTCATTCATGTTATGAGATGCTTCACAGATTCATCACTGTTCTTTATCATTGCATAATACTCCATTGTGTGTATATACCATAGTTTGTTTATCCATTCATCTGTTGATGGGCATCTAGGTTGTTTCCATATTTTTTGCTATTGTGAACAATGCTGCAATGAACATGAGTGTTCATATGTCTATTCGTGTGATGGCTCTTATTTCTCTAGGACATATTGCTAGGAGTGGGATTGCTGGATCGAATGGTATTTCTATTTCTAGCTTTCTAAGGAAGAACAAAAAAATTTTTTTTTAAAAAAAATGATAATTCACCCATGAAAGGGATAGATTATCAATTTCTAGATGAAAAAGATCAGTATAGGCTTGGAGAAAATACTCATTTGGGGGCTATAACTTAAGCTGTACCTAAAATGACAGGAGAGATTTTTCTACAAAGGTGAAAGACGATGAAGGCATAGGGTGTGTGGATTAGTGTGTTAAAATGGAACCATGAGAAGTTAGAAGCCATCTGTAGTTCTGTCTGTCTAGGACCTCAGTCTTGTCATCATTGTCATAGATCTTCCAACTTTCCCTCCTCACCGCACAGTTCTGTGGGAGCTCCATATTCTTAGAAGACTCCTCACCCTTGACCAGAGTTGACTGAGTGGCCAGGTAAGGCCAAACAGAGTCCCTCCCCCCCCCATGGAGGACCAAATATGGGATTAGAGAGAGAGAAAGGTTCTCTTTATGACGGTGGGAGACTTAAGTCACAGCACTCAGCAATTGGCGGCCATTTTCCCTGCCACAAAAAGGGCGATGGAACACAGCGGAAGTGAAGGAAGTTAACTCACAGAGAAAGGGAAAGGCTAGGGAGGAGAGAGTCCCTGGTGGTATTGTAGTTGCAGGTTCAGTTTTACCTGAGGTCCACCCGCATCCCTTTTCTCCCTGTGGTTTAAAGTAGGCCAGCTTTTGTTTGCACTCTGTGAGCCAAAGCTCTACCTGTTGTTCTTGTTGTTGGCTGCCATTTAGTAGGCCCCCGACTCATGGCAACCCCATGC
>NW_004444239.1:377048-378668 GCF_000243295.1 Trichechus manatus latirostris
AGTAGATTGCCAGGTCTTTCTTTCCAGTCCGTCTTAGCCTGGATGCTCCGCTGAACCCTGTTTAGCATCATAGCAACATGCAAGCCTTCACTGACAGATGGGTGGTAGCTACGCATGTGGTGCATTGACCGGGAACAGAGCACAGATATCCCTCCTGGAAGGCGAGAATTCTTCTACTGAAACACCAATATCCTACTTTCCTTTACCTAAACCAAAACCAAAAAAACACACCCACTGCCAATGAGTCAATTCCAACTCATAGCGGCTCTTTAGGACAGAGTAGAACTGCCCCAAAGGTTTTCGAGGCTGCAAATCTTTACAGGAACAGACCGTCACATCTTTTCCCATGGAACGGCTGGTGGATTTGAACTGCAGACCTTTCGGTTAGCAGATGAGCACTTAACTACTGTGCCACCAGGGCTCCTTTTCCTTTACCTACGATTGCCTAAATTCAGTTTTGAATATTTCCAATGAAAGACCCTCATTCATATAAAACTTTCTGAACTACGTTTTGTATACTGAAGAATCTAAAAAATTGAAAGCAAAAACTATTTTTATGGACGGAAGGATTTAGTATTTTCTTTCTTGTTTGTTTTCTCCATAATCTCAATGTGCATAACATATCATTTTAGGTTAAACTGGAATCAGATCGTATTCCTAGAAAGGCACAAAGTCAAGGATCAATTATGTTGTTGATCGGCTGTGACTGGAATCATTAGTGGCGATCCACAGCCAGCAGAGCCTTTATCATTAAGCAGAGCACAGCTACTCAGCGTCGGATCCCGATCTCTGCTGCTTTCCTTCTCAACTCTGGATGCAGATCTTAGTAAATCATAGTGGTGCCTGCTCCCTTCACTCCAGACAGCAGGTTTGCTGCTCAGGTGGACGGCACACTCGTGAAACTGAAACCAGCAAGGATGAAGTGTGACCTTTCTTAACATCTTCCAGTATATGAAGCCAAAATCAGCCCTTGTGGTAACTACAAAAAAAAAAAAAAAAAAAGTAGAAATATTTGATCTGCATAGATGGGCTGCATAGAAAACTGAGCTTAGTCATGTGCAGACCAAATTTCTCTGTCTACGTACTGGGAAAATCAAATCTGTTTAAAAAACAATACAAAAACCCAGTCAGTCTGTGTCACAAACCACCTGCAAGTATAAAACCAGTTGCCATGGAGTTGATTCTAACTCATGGTGACCTCATGTGTGTCAGAGTAGAACTGTGCTCCATGGGGTTATCAAGGCTGATTTTCTGAAAGTAGATCACCAAACCTTTCTTCTGAGCTGCCTCTGGGTTGACTTGAACCTCCAATCCTCAAGTATAGATGACAGTAATTATAAGAATTAACACCTACTTGTGTTCTATAAGATCATAATTCCCACGGTGATTCAAAGATCAGTTTGTCTTTATTTTACAAATAAGAAAACCAAAACTCATAAAGACATAAATGATTTCAAATGTCACACAGCTAGAAAATGGCAACACTGGGATTTGAACCCATCACCTCTGTGAAGAAACTCACTATCTATGCCACCCCTCACTCCTCCACTACAGAGGAGTCCCCATGCTCAGATAGGAGAGCCTCTGGCTTGTCATTTTGTTGAATTAATTTATTAGCTC
>NW_004444239.1:398258-399589 GCF_000243295.1 Trichechus manatus latirostris
AGAGGACTTCAAGCACTTACTGATGAAGATCAAAGCCCACAGCCTTCAGTATGGCTTACACCTCAACATGAAGAAAACAAAAGTCCTTACAACTGGAGCAATAACCAACATCATGATAAATGGAGAAAATATTGAAGTTGTCAAGGATTTCATTTTATTTGGATCCACAATTATCACCCATTCCATAGCAGTCAACAAATCAAACAACATATTGCATTGGGCACATTTGCTGCAAAAGATCTCATTAAATTGTTGAAAAGCAAACATGTCACTTTGAGGCCTAAGGTCACCTGACCCAAGCCATGATATTTTCAATCACCTCATATGCATGCAAAAGCTGACAATGAATACTCCAGAAGACCAAAGAAGAATTGACGCCTTTGAATTATGATGTTGATGAAGAATATTGAATATACTATGGACTGCCAGAAGAACAAGTCTGTCTTGGAAGAAGTACAGTCAGAGTGACCTTTGGAAGTGAAGATGGCAAGACTTTGTCTCAAGTACTTTGGACACATTATCAGGATGAACGAGTCCCTGGAGAAGGACACCATGCTTGGTAAGGTAGAGGGTCAGTGAAAAAGAAGACCTTGGATGAGATGGATTAACACAGTGGCTGCAACAATGGGCTCAAACATAGCAATAGTTGTGAGGATGGTGCAGGACCGGGCAATGTTTCATTCTGTTGTTCGTAGGATCGCTACAAGTCAGAATCAACTCAATGGCACTTAACAACAACAAGAACGCCAACTCACAGCCTATTTTGCTGAAAACATGCCTCCAAGATGTTTCAAACTAATGTATGCTCTCAGAAATGTTTGCCATTAGTCTTCCAAGTGGCTTACTCTCCCAGTTATCTACGAAAATACTTTCCCTTTCTTGCAGCAGTGTTTTTGAGGATTGTCTCCCCTGCTACTTCTCAGCCTTTAAAGATAAATGTTTCGTTTCTTCACATTTGCTTGTTTATTTTCACAAAACAAACAGACAAACCGCAAAGCAACAACCTTGAGGCTGGAACCAGATCCATCTGTTGGCAGGACCATGATGTGTGGAACACTCTGGATGACTCTTCTTGCACTTCACCTCTGACTTGGAATATCAGTAATCCCACAAGCCATGACCTTTCTCCTTCAGAAGAAGTTTGATCTGAAGGAAGATCATAAATTCTCATACTATAATAATTTTTGTCCCTGTTACTTTTTTCCCCCCCTTTTCTGACTCTTCTCTGCCTTTCAACCCTCCCTTTCATTGTCCTTAAGACCATGCATACTCTGCTTTGATGCAGAGCTAACACAGATTCCAGTGTGTTTGCCATACTAAGTCTTTGCTGA
>NW_004444239.1:400558-436855 GCF_000243295.1 Trichechus manatus latirostris
GAATGGGGGTTTCCTGGAAAGAGTCCTGGTTATCTCACAGAATCTGATGTAGATTAAAGCAGCCCAAGCTCCAGAAGTTTTCAAATGCAGTGGAGCCTGGAGGCCAGCAGGAGCCAGTCATAAATATTGCCAAGTCTCCCTTTCTCCTTTCTGCCTCATGCTGCATATCAGCAGTTTCTTCTTCCTTCTCTGTGGAAACGCTTTCTTGTCATGGCTGATACATGTTCACTGAGAACTTCTGAATTTTCTGTTTTGTACCTAAACTTTCTTGATGCCAAACCCAAAAATGCCAGAGGCTAAACACCTACTGGCCTGGTTGTGCTCAGCTTTCCATCATTAAGACGATTCACTTTTGTTGAGGGAGGTGCGGGGAGGAGAAAGGTCCCAATGTCATTATTGCCCAGTCCTAGAATCTGTGACCAGAGAGGGAACTTATGTAAGAACTTGGAAGCTTCAGAGGGAAAAAACTAGGGAAGCAGTTTTCAGAAGCAGGGAGAGGCGAAGATGCAAAAGAAAAAGGATGTGAGGGTAGGTGGGCATTCAAAGCAATGCCACCTTTGGGCTTTCCCAGAGACATGTTTCATTCCTTCAATTTTGTAGATGAGGACATTAAGGCTCTGAGTTTAGGTCACTTCCCCAGAGCACAGGGACCCCATCACTGACACTCACAGCCAGCTGCGCATGAGAATCTGGCAAATAGAATATGGAGTAAGGAGGGGAATAAGTTTCGTTTGCTTGGTTGTTTGTTTGATTTTCGTGAACACACTCCATAGCAAAAGTATTGTGTCTTTTTTCTTTCCATTCTTTAAGCCAGTTTTGGATCCCATGGAGCTATCCACATGCTTTTCTCAAACATAAGCGCTGTCAGCACTATTATATGTTTGCTGTGCCTAGCAGAAAATGTCAAATAATGTCTGAGCATATGCAGGAATATTAGTTTCTGGGCTTTGCAACAATCATTGCTGGAGGGTTTTCTACCTCTACAGGACATTTGAGGTGAATCATTTACTTCTGCTGGCCTCACATTCTCAGCTGCCTCACAATGAACCTTTAACTATGTTGTATGCTTCCCTACCCCATTGCTACGCCCTCTTTAAATTCATGGTATCTTTTTCATTTTTCCTTTTCTCTCTCAGACTCACAGTAAAGACTGTTTTCAACAATTCAAGTATTTACTATTGCTTTTACTTTTTTATTAGGGTAAAATATATATAGCAGAACATTTTCTATTTCAACCGTTTTTATGTGTGCAATTCAGTGACATTGACTACATTTGCCATGGTGCGCAACCATCACCACTATCTATTTTCAAATTTTTTCATCGTCCTTAACAGAAACACAATATATTGCTTTTACTTTTAATAATATTCACTACATCTATTTGTCATTTGCCAGGTTATCTCTCAGAGGCAACAGTGCCTGCAGTGTAAAGATTTTAAACCTTGTATGTAAGAGGTGATGATAATTACCCAAAGACACCATGTTATAAGTGGCTGTGCTGGGATTTGAACTAAGATATAGTGACCTGAGAGTCCCTGGGTGGTGCAAATGGTTAACACACTTGACCACTAACGAAAAGTTTAGAGGTTCAAGTCCACCCAGAGACATTTCAGACGAAAGACCTGGAGATCTACTTCGGAAAAATCAGCCATAGAAAATCCTATGGAGTACAGTTCTACTTTGGCACACAAAGGGATGCTGTGAGTCAGAATTGACTCCACAGTAATTGATTTTTATAATGTCCTTAAAGTCCAAAATCTCTGTCCAAAAGAAATGCACATTACCTTCAGTTCCATTAACCCAAGCAGCTCTTAATATTATTTCTTCCTACTGTTTTTGCAATATAAACTTATTGTTTTATTTGGAGCCCTGATGGCACAGTGGTTAAGAGCTCAGGCTGCTAACCAAAAGGTAGGCAGTTCGAATCTACCAGCCACTCCCTGGAAACCCTATGGGGCAATTCTACCCTGTCCTATAGGGTTGCTATGAGTCAGAATTGACTTGACGGCAACGGGTTTGCTTTTTTTATGCTTCATAACTTATTTTTCACTTAATGTAGTCCCAGTCTGTTATAATTATTTTGTATCGGCCCTACGGCATCCTATTAATTTCATGTAATACAAATTCCTAAAGGAATTTTCTACTGTTGGGCACTTACATTATTTCCCTATTATGATTATGCTATTATGGATAACATCTATGTATTGTTTTCATATTTTTAATTATATCGTTAAGATAGAGCCATTTAAGTGTGATTGGCAGGCCAAATTATATTAGCATTTCAGGGAGGTTTGACTGTGTATGATGAAAATATTTTCTGGAATAGCCATACTGTTTTGAACAAAAAGTAATGACTGTGTTTTAATGGTGGCGTTGGTGTATTTTAAAATGACAGAATTTCCTTTCATGTTAAATGAGCAGGTATCATCTTTTTAAACTTTAATGTTTCTTGTGTGTAGTTTAAAATAAATTTCTCGCTGTCCCCCAGATGGGAAACATGGGGACTGTGACCTCAATTATCTCCCCTTTTCCTCTTACCATAAAAATGCAAAACCTTTTAAAAATACAAAACTAAAACTTTTACACATTTTGTTTATGTTAATTAAAAAGCCTTATAGATTCTGACCCCTTCAAATCAACCTTAAGTCAATGAGAAGTTGCCCCAACTTAATTGTCTAAAATAGCTCTGACACGTAATTTGTAGTAGTGGTAGGTGGACCCACCTCTTATGGCAAAACCATAGTGCTATTTTGATGTCGTCCAAGAGTGACTTAGGTTTAGGAGCAGAGCAGATCAATTTTTCATCATTAGTAGTACAGTTGGATTTAAGACATTTTTGATTTCCTGTTTATTTTGACTGATTTGGTTCATTCTGTTTGCCTTTGCATTATCTCCCATTAGGTGTTTGCCAAACTACTGCGAACATGGAGGAAGCTGTTCCCAGTCCTGGACTACCTTCTCCTGTAACTGCAGCGACACAGGTTACACGGGGGCCACTTGCCATAACTGTAAGTAGATTCATGGTTTGCCCACGATGGGATGGGCAAAACGCAGGAATACCAGAGTTAAATTCAGGATTTGTTCAGCATGGGATGGACACTTTTATTTCATTCATTCAACAGGTGTTTCTTGAGAGGGTATTATATGCTAGACTCTGTGATAGTCATGGATGGGAGGATGCACAGATACAAGCCATATCCCTGTGAAGCCTACGGTCTACCAGGAAGACAGACAGGAAATGAGATACTTTCAATGCAGTGATATTAGTGTTGATGTAGAGACGAGACAGAATGCTGTAGGAGCACAAGAGGGATCTAACAAGTCAACAATATTGTCTGGATGAGCTAAAGTATGCTGCTGTAAGAAACAACCTAGCATATCGGTTGCTTAAATATCGAATGGATGTGTGATGCTAATGTTACATGCCCATCACACAGTGGCTGGAGCCCTCTTCCACGTTGTCCACATTCTGAGCCAACAGAAGCCCCATCATCTGGAATGTCACCATGGCAGGGAGAAGGAAGCTCAGGGAAGCATGTGCTAGCTTTTAAAGACATCTACTGGGAAATGGAAACTGTTACTTCCACTCGTATTTCAAATAAAATCCACTTTATTCCAATAAATTCACATGGACACATCCAACTTCAAGAGGGGGTGAAATGCAATCTTACCATGGGGTTTGAGAGTACAGAACTGGATTATTGGTGGTAAGCATTGATGGCTGCCTATAGTTCCCAGGGAGTTGGAGGGACTTCACAGACAAGACTCGATCTGATCTTGAAGTAAGAGTATAGTGGAAAAAAATTGAGAAAAAAAAGGAGACTCAGGACCAAAGGAACAAATGGAGGCATTAAAAAATAGTGGCTTTTCTATGGAAATTCTGAACCTGAAAGTGGTCCTTCAAGGTTGGAGGCTCCTCACCGTGAGATGTGATGAGAGAGGAGGCAGGGGAGGGAGGCAGGACTGGAGCACACAAAGACTCAAAGGGGGAGGAATAAAAATAAATGTAGAACATGAATCCTGGTCCCTGTAATTGTATAATCTTGTTGGATACACCAAACAAAACACGTAACAAAGCAGAGACAGTTTAGCACTTAGATAATTCAATGTGAAATGAACTGAAAGTATAATTCAGGGAGAGCCATAATCTGAAGGTGACGGCTGTAGCTGCAGAAAATTTCATGAAAAATATGAAACAGACTTAGAAGGTGGAGAGGCAGAGGACCTTCTAGAAATAGACAAGAGTTGAGCCAAGGCCTGTAGCTTTTCTGAAGACTATAGTGAGACTCACTGTGGAGCAGATCTCACTAGTTTTTCTCAAGTTGCTGCTGTTGCAGGGCTGGCATTCAGGGAGGCAGAAAGGGACTGTTAGGTGCCAGCTGGGCTGGAATCAGGCTGTGATCAAGAACGAGTGATGCTGATGCTTTTATCCTTTCAGAACTTCCATGACCTCTTCTATGCCTTGGAATGCAGCATTCACCACAGTGTGCATTACCATTACTACTACCAGTTGCCATTGAGTTGATTCCAACTCATGGCAACCCCTCGTGTGCAGAGTAGAACTGTGCTCCATAGCATTTTCAACGGCTGATTTTTCAGAAGCAGGTCACTGGGCCATTCTTCCAAGGTACCTCTGGGTGGGTTTGAACTGCCAATTTTTCAGCTCATAGTCAAGCACTTAACCATTTGTACCACCAAGCTGCCTTCATAGTGCCCATAAAACCAAAACCCACTGCGATCAAGTTGATTCCAACTCATAGCGACCCCATAGGGTTTCCAAGGCTGTAAATCTTTACGGAAGCAGACTGCCACATCTTTCTCCTATGGAGCCACTGGTGGTTTTGAACTGTGAACCTTTCGGTTAGCAGTCAAGGGTCTAACCAAATCAAAGCAGAAGTAATCCAATGGTGTCTATGTCATGGTATTGCTATTGTTGTTAGTTACCTGGGAAAACTAAAAACTTTGCCTACCTTTAAATTAAAATAAATAAATAAATAAAATTTTCTGTTGAGAAATTTGGACCAGTGAAGGGAACACTGGAATGAGAGAGAGAGGATTTAAATGTTACCTAGCTCTAGTGTTTGAGTGAATACATACCTTTATCACTTTAAAGCTCAGTTTCTGCCCAGGTCCTCGGAGGGAAAACTAATTTGGGCCCTTCTAAGGCTAAAATGGTATGTTTTCATCTAAGAGTCCCAAGAAATACCAGCCTATAAACTTCAAGTCTGGTTCCAGAAATATCAGCCCCAAATAATCAAGAACAACGTATCTCGTACAGAAGCGTTGTAGGGCGCATATAGGACTGTCACTGCTCTTCTAAGAAGCTCAAAGGCAACCAGAATGGCTGCCACTTTAATATTGAGACAAGAGAACCTTGGAAAAGATTCAAGTTGAAGCTACCCACATTTCAGCCAAAGCACATCACAACAAGCCTATGCCTCTTAAAGCTTATTCTGTTCACTCTCTCCAAAAGTATTTTAGCAATTTTCTGAGGGTTCATCTCTATGGATGTTCTTCTTTAATTTACTCCATCCATCAGGCTAAAAATACAAGATTTCCAGCTTAAACAAAAAAATATGAAGTTGAAAATAGATGGAGATGAGGTGTTGATTTTTAAAGGAATTCTGTCAACACTGATACAGAGCCTTAAAAATACCATTATGTTTTTAACACCCTTCCGTCATCCTTTCTGGGAAATTGCTCAGTGCCCACACTGTGGGCTACAACGCTGTGAAACTCCATTTTCCCTTCTGGGTACTTGGTCAGGACGGATCCGAGGAGTTTGGGTTGCTGTGAGGTTTGGCCGGCACACCTTGGACGCCTGTGCAATCAAGAACCTGTCCTCCCTCTGAATAACCCCTCATCTCCCCGTCCTCCTATTGAGTAGGGGCCATTGTCCTGAGTCACTTTGTAAACTGAGTTAATCAGTTGATGCTTTCATGTCCTCAGCAAGCATGTACCCTACATGTGGGCCACACAAGGTGAAAACTGTCAAAATGTAAAAGATGGCACACAGGAGACGCTTAGGTGAAAACAAAAACACAACAGACAAACGAAAAACAAGCCCACAGCCCCGTCCTCTATACTCTTAGTGTCTTGGGGCATGCTTTGTTCAAGCAGGTGCCACAATCAGAACAGTAAATGTAAGTCCTTTGGTTTGGTAAGACAGTTATAATAGTATTTAAAACCGACAGTTTCCTGAATATTCTCTCCAGTTTCCTTTTGCCTTTCAAGCTCTTTAGTGTTGTTTTGTTGTTTGTTTCTGTTGTTATTTCTTTTGCTTTTTAATGTGAACCAATAGGGCTGACTTAGGGCAAATAGGATCAATTTCTTTCTGTGCAGCCTTTGTGGATAGGAGAAGTGGAAGGATTAACAAAATGGGAATTAAAAAATTTCGAGACTCAGCGGGTTGTTGTTGAAAGTAGAGAGGTCTTTGTCTTTATAAGCTGTGTCATGCCAGTTGAGCTAGATGTTCCCCGAGACCATGGTCCCCAGAGCTCTCCGACCAGCAATTCAGTCCCTCAGGGAGTTTGGATATGTCTATGGGGCTTCCATGACCTTTCCTTGTACAAGGTGTGCGAGTTTCCCCTGTATTGTGTACTGTCTCACCCTTCACCCAACATACCACTTATCTATTTAGTATTTCCCCCCCACCCCTCCCATCCCTGGTAACCAACAAAGATTGTTAGATTTTGTGTGTGAACTTTTTCATGGGTTTTTACAATAGAGGTCTCATACAATATTTGTCCTTTTGTGATTGACTTATTTCACTCAGCATAATGTCCTCCAGTTTCATCCATGTTATGAGATGGTTCAGATTCATTGTTGTTCTTTCTCATTGCATAGTACTCCATTGTGTGTATGTACCATAGTTTGTTTATCCATTCATCTGTTGATGGGCATCTAGGTTGTTTCCATCATTTTGCTATTGTGAACAATGCTACCATGAACATAGGTGTGCATATGTCTATTCGAGTGACGACTCTTATTTCTCTAGGATATATTCCTAGGAGTGGGATTCCTGGATCGAATGGTATGTCTATTTCTAGCTTTCTGAGGAAGCGCCATATCATTTTCCAAAATGGTTGTATCATTTTGCATTCCCACCAGCAGTGCATAAGTGTTCCGATCTCCCCGCAGCCCCTCCAACATTTGTTATTTCCAGTGTTTTGGATTCGTGCTGGTAATGCCGGGATGAGATGGTATCTCATTGTGGTTTTAATTGGGCAAGTCACTTATTTCTTGTAACTCATGATTCCTTATGGGTATAAGGCAGGACTTGAACTACATATGGTTACTAAGAAAGAACATTTGGATTTGCTTCAGCCAGATGACTATGAGAATGAATATGATGACCCGCTAGGTTTACTGTAATTATACTGTGCAATGCCTATTTCTCATCTTAGCCATTTTTTTATTGTACTTTAGATGAAGGTTTACAGAACAAATAGTTTCTCATTAAACAGTACACATATTGTTTTATGACAATGGTTAATAACCCCATGACATGTCGACACTGTTCTTTCTCAACCTTGGGTTCCCTATTACCAGCTTTCCTGTCCCCTCCTGCCTTCTAGTCCTTGTCCCTGGACTGTTGTGCCCCTTAATTCTCGTTTTGTTTTATGAGGCTGTCTAATCTTTGTCATCTTAGCCATTTTTCTGATGTTCTAGTCTAGAATTGTATTTTCAGAGATAATATAGCCCGCATTTCTGATCTACTTCGTATTCCTTGCACGTGTTGGATTGTTTTCATCACTTCATTCTTTTGGTCTGCTGCTAGCTCTGCTTGGAATGTTTTCTCCTAACTTGTTGCCTTAGTCTGGGTTCTCTAGAGGGGCAAAACCAGTAAGACGTACATATATATATATATATAGAGAGAGAGAGAGAGAGAGATACAGAGAGAGAGAGAGATAGAGACAGAGACAGAGACACTTTAGTGGCCACTGAGTGTTCATTTACACCATTAGCTCAAATAACTTTTAAAAGTAAAAGAAGTTAAAACATGTGGCATATTTTGTAAGGATCACAAGTGTTTCAATCTCTAGAGTCTTGCCCTTGAAGTGTTTCATTGAGTTCAGCAACTGGGACTTTCAAGAGGAATGTTAACAATGGGTGAACTCAAAGAGTAATAAGAATAATAAGCCACAGGATAATCAGAGAAAATGATATGATTGCTCAATATAGTTTATCAACTGTATTTTTAACTATTGAATGAGAGACTTGAGTGTCCAGATTATCATGAAATAAAGGAATTCCCAGTATGCTCAAGTGGAATTTGTAAAAATATTTTGACTTTGTAATTTAGAGATAAAATCTAAAAATATTTCCTCATCCATTAACACAATAACACATGGCCTATGGCAAGTCATTTCACCAATATGGGCCCCCTTATGCCATATATCTAGGGAAAATGATAGGATATGCCCCTTACTGCTGTTGGGATAAGCTCATCAATCAATGGACATAAAATCCTTTTGACAAGTCTGATCATAATCCCTCTTTATAGGTACCTTCTTTTATGTTTTTATATCATTTTGTTCCTGCTGCAACCTTGGTGAGAGACAAGGCTGGTATTCTTTTCTCTAGTGTATGGAGAAAGAACTGAAGATTCAGAGCAGTTTAGGATAGAGAGCCCAAGGACATTCAGGTACAAGAACCAAATAAGATTCCAAAAGCAAACCTGATTCTGACACATAGCGACCCTATAGGACAGAGTAGAACTGCCTCATAGGGTTTCCAAAGAGGAGGTGCTGGATTCAAACTGCTGACCTTTTGATTAGCAGCCAAGCTCTTAACTAGCGCTCCCACATAAGACTAAAACCTGGATATTCTGACTCCCAGTCCAGGTTCTTCAGCTATATTGTGCTCTATGCAAGGTAAGATGTTGTTAATGTAATTCTAGAGTTATTTTTAAATGTAGTTTTTGTTACTTCTTTTCTAAAATTGATTCTGATTATATCACTGCCTAGCAATCTTTTAGTGGATCCTGATTATATCAATGATAAAATTCTACTTCTCACCCAGTAAATAAAGCTCTTCATCATGTGGAGGCCTCTTAGGTCACAAGTCATTTTCAGCCATGACCCCATGTGTAGCCATGTTACAGTACCTCTGATCTACTTCTCATTCCTTGCACATGTTAGGTTATGTTCATCACTTCATTCTTTTGACACTGCAGTTAGCTCTGCCTAGAAGGTTCCTTCCCTAATTTGTTGTCATAGTCTGGGTTCTCTAGAGAAACAAAACCAGTGAAACATACATATAAATATATGTAGGGAGATCTACTTCAAGAAAAATGGCTCACGCAACTCTGGGGGCTGACAAGTTCCAAATCCATGGGTCAGGTGGCAGGCTGGAGACCTTAGCTGGCACACAGAGTTGCTGGTAAATCCAAAATTTGCAGGTCGGGAGGGAGGCTGGAGATCTCTGCTGTCTTACGTACCAAGAACCGGAGGTCAGGTGATGAGAAGAGTACAGGGGAGAGAGAGAGAGAGCTAGCTTTGCCAGAACATCAGTTTATATATTGGAAGCAGGCCACACCCCTCATGGAAACTCCCCTTCCAACTGATTGGCTGATCACATCATGGAAGATGATTACATTACGTTACATTATGGAAGAGCACCCAGCCCAATGTCTACCACATCACTGAGAATCATACCCTCGCCAAGTTGACATATAACATTAACCATCACATTTGTCTTTGTAGAAAATTTGCTATTCCCTGCTGGAGTGTCTCCTCTATGTGTACACATGATTGCAATAATTGATCTTTTGATATTTCTCTGGCATTAGTGTTAAGCTCCTTAAGATCAGGATTTTGAATTTTCAGATGTCCCCAACACCTATAACAGGCCTGGAATACTATACATGCAAACTAAGTGTTGAGAGAAAGGAATCCCAGATTTCAAATATTGGCACTTCCTTGAAATGTATGCCTTTGACTTTGAGAGAAGGTAAAATACAATAAATCAGAAAATAGCACACAACATGTATTAGGTTTTCTCTTTGGCCACCATGAGGAGGAGCTTCCTGTTTGGAATTTGATGAAAGAACTGAGGCTCCTGCTTTGAATTCAAAGGATTATTCTTAAAGACCCCTCCATCAACTCCCATTATTTCTCAAACTGGCTTGTAAATCATTCTTCAGTTGGCATAGCTGCAGTGCATAATTTTAAGTTGCTAACGAAATAGTACTTTTGGATAAGTAAATATATGTAGAAAACCTAGAAAGGAAGAAAAGCCTTCTGTCGTCATAGAAGGACACGTAACTGAGTTTATTAGTTTGTCAGTGGAAGAGCTGTCAGTGTCAGCTTTTGACAGCACAGATTTCCTGCTGGCAGCTGATGTGATGATGGGAACTCTGGCAATCATTCCCTCACTCCTATCTCCCTGATCTCACTGCTGTGATGGCTGGAAGAGTCTCTCCATCTGCTAACATTTGATTCCGTTACTTTACATTGTCTAAATGGGCATTTGATGGAATAACTGTATGTAACGTGTGCAGCCTAGGTATGCCTGCAGCTCACAGGCTTTGAGAGCAAGAATCTGGGCTCTTGAATTTCTACTTGACAAAAGTCTTCAGTCCAATGCTATCAAATCTCTCCATTAGGGGATGGTCCAGAGAAGTAGAAAACTGGATATGTCATATGTCACTTTTCATGAAGATGCAGCATGCTAATGAAAACAGAATTATTTCTGAAAGTTAGACTGCCTGGGTTAAATATCAGGCTCTATAATTACTAATCAGGTAACCTGGGAAAAATCACTCAACCGCTCTGAACCTCAGTTTTCTCATCTCTAAGTATAGGGAAAATAATATCTTATGTCTCAGGATTTTGTGATGATTAAATAAAAATCCTACTTACAGCATTGACTGTAGTGCCAATATAGAAGACGTTCAATTAAATTTAGTTACTTTGCTTGGTCAACCCTTCTACATGTTTCCCTTTCCTAGTCTTTAATGGATATATTGTGAATTAGTAACAAATGCTGGATTTTATGTTTGGAAGGGACCTTTAAGTGTATTGATGTTTTTCGTATCCCTCAAGTCGTTGCTCTAGAAATAAGTTGTCAGTATCCCCTGCTCTTACTGTACTCTTTCTGTGGCTAGAATGTTCTTCCCTGTCTTGTCCTTAGAAGATGAAATCTGCCTTCTAGCTTTTCCTGGTTAGAGCCTGCTATTGAAGTCTTCATTGCAGGGTTTCTGAGGATTTCCTCAAAGAAAAGGACTCACTGTTGTTCTCGTCCTTGATTGCCTGCAGTGAAGTATGATGTTGGTAGTCTTCGTAGTTACTGAAATCACTGGATTCAGAATGTTCTTAGGGCTTAATAATCAGAGTGAGAAATTGCTTTTACTGATATTGATTAACATATAGTAATAATTATCATACCAAGAGCCCTGGTGGCACAGTGGTTAAGTGTTCATCTGCTAACTGAAAGGTTGGTGAGTCAAACCCACATTATAATAATCATATTTGACACCCAAGTCAGTGAACATAGTTTAATGCACACTTTATTTTGGCTGCTGTTATGTTTGGGTTTCATTGAGAGATTTATTTTCGTTCAGCACCAATTCTTATAAATCTCTCCAGTTTTCAGGTCCCTTATCCATACATATCAGGCATATGTAACTAGGTATCTACTCTGGCTCCAACAGTGAGCTGAGAACTATGGGGGATGCGTGAGCCATCAAAGATCTGATTTCTGTTCTCAAGGACTTTAAAATTAGCAAGGGTGGGGAAAAGCCTGTATTACACACTGTGAAAATATTACAAGATTGTATATCATCAAAAAACAAATTGAAAATAGTGAAGGGTCAAAATAGAGGCACCAGGTAAGGAGGAAGAGATGAGACCTTGGGTGGTGGAACATTTGGTAGTTCTGGACTGGAGATAAACCCTGTAGAATGAGTTGGAACTACATAGCCAGAAAGGATTGGGAGAGGGCTAAGGATTCAAGAGTGATTAGTATGGCTGCAGCTGGGGTCAGTAAGGATTGAAGGAATCTTATTAATGGAGAGAAATAATACTGATGATAACCAAAATCTGTGGTCAGTAAGGGTCAAAGAGGAAAATAGAACCAGTAGGAGATATACATCAAGAGATTTATCGCAGGGAATTAGCTTATGCGATTGTGAGAGCTGGCTAGGCAAGTCCAAGATCTGAAGGGCAGGCCATTAGGAAGGGCAAGTGGGAACTCTTGGGCATAAATTGAAGCTGTAGTCCAGATGTGACATTTCTTCTGCTGCTGCTCATAGGGCCTTTCAGCTGTTTGGATCAGACTCACCCAGATTATCTATGATTACCTACGATTATCTATGATAATTTCCCTTACTAAAAGTCAACTGATCATGGATTTTAATTACATTTACAAAATATACTCACAGGAATACCTAGATTAGTGTTTTGATAACTGGGGACTGTAGCCTAGCCAAATCGACACATAAAACTGCCCATTACAGCCAGCCTCCGTGGCTTGGTACTTATACACATCTCTTTAACCATACTTAATCTCCAAATAAAGACAGTAGCAAAGTCATAATTCTGCTTAATATTATTAAACTCTCTTCCATACAATCAAAATAATTTAGGTTTGTATAGTACCTAAATGATAACACCAGTCATAACATTATCTCCATTAGCCCTGGTGTGATTAATATACGAAAAAAGTGATGCCTTATGTAATCAAAACACAATTTTCTATCTACCATCTATCCTTGCTTTAAATTGTATTTAGTGAAAAAAATTTTCCCAGCCTTTGGATAAAAACTTAGGCAAGATTCAGGGTGTTTTTTTTTTTTTTTTTCTTACTCTTAGATGATAGATATTCTTATGGTTCATTATATCATAAAACATAAATTCAATGCAAGAAATAAAAAGGCCCAGTTTAAAATAGGTATAACTATGTCAGTCTTCACTCAAAGTAAGATTTCTCCTAAATGCCTTCCTATAGGTGAGGCTTATGGCAGGCAGAGACCCGTGAGAGTGGAGGGGTGTGTGGGTGGAACTGGGCTTTTTATTTAGAATAATTCCCTGAAGATTCACCCAGCTTGTTGTCTCTATCAATATTTCATTACTTTTCTTCACTAAGTAGTATTTCATGGTATGTACTACAGTTTGTTAAACATTCACCTGTTGAAAGCCATCTGGGCTTTTTCCAATTTGTGACCATTAAAAGTAAAACTGCTATGAACGTTCATGCACAAGATTTTGTTGTTGTTTGAGTGTAAGATTTTATTTCTCTGAGAAAAATGCCCCAGAGTTCAATTGTTGAGTTCTACAACAACTGCAAGGAGCCCTGGTGGCACAGGGGTTGAGTGCTTGGCTGCTAACCAAAAGGTTGGTTGTAGTTTGAACCCACCAGCTGCTCAGTGGGAAAAAGATGCAGCAGTTTGCTTCTGTAGAGATTACAGCTACTCAGAATTGACTTAGCAGCAATGGGTTTGTTTTGTTTTTTGTGTATGTTCAAGATTCCCATGGGATCTTCACTGACTTCCAGTGGTGAGGAGGTCTCACTACTACTGCCCAGTGGTATTAAAAGTCCGGGCTCCGCACTCTGACAGCATCCTGGTGGGGTGTTGGGGTACCTTGTTAGAGCCTGGCAAGACAGAAGTCTAGGCTCTGCACTTGGACTTTGCTGGTGGTTGGAGATGGGGACACGATTTATTCTGTGGTGTTTGGCTGCAGTAGAGCAATTATTGTCTAAATGTTTTCTGTCTTTCTAGGCTTCCCCTTTCCTGGTCCTTTGACTAAGAGAGCAGGCTTTGTTGGGGCTTTTTTTTTTTTTTTTTTTGGCTGATCCTGTTGTTATGTGTAGATGGTCAGATTTTCCTGTAGCCAGTCTGCAATATATAAGGCAAAAGGCACACCCAGGGAAAGCACCACATGTGATGCCTCGGGTCCTGCTATCTGTAGCTGGTCTTTCCACCTTTCAGAGCTTCCCTATGTTTGTTCTGTATGTACCATATTTTTACGCAAATAATGCACGCGTTCTACGTCTGTTTGCCAACCCCTCCCCTGTGCAAGGTATTTTTCTGAATGCACTATGCTAATTTTTTTACAGCAACATGTAAAAAAAATTAGCATAGCAGCATTTGTGAAAATACTTCGCAGGGGGAGAGAGTGGGTAGAAAACAAACAGAAGGTGAGCGCTATTTGCGTAAAAATACAGTAATGCCCAGGGTTTTTTAATTGTATTTACCGGGAGAAATAGCAAAAAAACACATCTACTCTGTCTTCTCAGAAGTGGAATCCTCTAGTTATTTATTGGTATTGTTTACATGCTGTATCTTTTGCATTCTTTGATTTTGAATTTAAAGTGAGTTTTTTTGGTTTCTTATCGAAAGCTTATAATTAGATTGTGTTTTGCTTTTCACTCTGCCAATCTGTTATTTTGTTGTTGATGTTAGTGGTGGTGGTGTATTTAGACTATTTACATGTAAGGAAATTATTGATATGTTACGGTTTAAATCTATTTTTATTTTTGCTTTCTTTTTGTTTCCTTTAGTTCTTGTTCATCTATCTCTTTTCTTGCTTTCTTGTGGGATGCCTGAACATTTTTTAGGATTCCATCCCAATTTATTTAAAGTGGTTTTCAGTGTATTTCATTGTACAGGTAGTCCTCGATTTATGAAGTATTTGAGTTAATAATGAACCACATTTACAACTGTTTGTTGTTGTTGCTGCTGTTGTTTGTACATCTTATCGTTAGTGATATGTACTACCTACCATGACGCAGCGCATAATTTCCTGACGTTATCATTCTCAGATGTTCATTCACACATATTCAGTTTTATGATTTACTGTTCAGAACATGCTGTATAGCAGTCTATGGCATGGTCTACAATGAAGTCAGTGTTGGGAGTCATAACCAATAGAAAGTTCCAAGCATTTGATCGGGATAATATGATGGTACAGATTGGTGGAAAAATGGTCTATATGGCAAGAACGCTGAATTTAGAACTTGATATTGCCAATATGGAACCGCTTATAGATCATGAAGGGGAGGGCATTGATAGGTCAGGACTTAATGGATTTTGAAGGGGAAAGCAATGCTGAAGAAGAAAGAAATAATAAAGAAGAGGAAGGAGAAAAGTTGTCAAAAATTTTTACAGTGAAAGAATTAGCTGAAGATTTGTCTAAACTAAATCAAGGGCTTCAGTTGCTTGAAAACAGGAACCCAAACACTGATTGCTTTGCTAAAGTCTGTAGGCAAATTTGGGAAGCAGTGAGATGTTACCATGAAACATATGAAGAAAATAAGAAAGGATCATACAGACAACTCTCACTAATTTACTGACTAGAAACGCTATCCCCAATGCCAGGGATAATGCAGTTGATCCAGAACATTCCACAAGTGGAGTTATTACTGCAACCAACAAAATGCCAATGTTGTCCAACTCTTCTTTACCATCAGAGAAAATTTTTATGATTCATGTGTTTTTTTATGTATGTATATTCTTTTTGGCAATGAACGTGACACCATTCTTCAATTGTCATTCCCAGCATAGCAGACCATATGATTGTTTGGTTCAAAATGGCCAATACCAGCCCATTTAACCCCATTAATGCCTAGGATATCAATCTTCAAGTGTTCCATTTCATTTTTGACAACTTGCAATTTTCCTAGATTAATGCTTTGTGCATTCCATGTTCCAATTACTAATAGATATTTGCAGCTATTTCTTCTAAGTTTGAATTATACCACATCAGCAAATGAAGGTCCCGAAAGCTTTATTCAATCCATGTCTTTAAGGTTGACTCTACTTGGCAGCAATTAAAAAAAAAAAAAGGTATTTCTGTGACCTCCAACCTGAAGAGCTCATCCCCAAGCACTATATTAGATGATTTTCTGCTGCTATTACTAAGGTTTTCACTGGCCAATTTTTTTAGAAGTAGAATTGCCAAGTCCTTCTTCCTAGTCTGTCTTAGTCTAGAAGCTCCACTGAAACCTGTCCATCATGGGTGACCCTGCCGGTACTTGAAATACCGGTGGCAGACCTTCTAGTATCACAGAAACAAGCAAGCCACCACAGTACTACAAACGGACAGACGAGTGGTGTCACTGATAGGATAATATCCATACGCAAACAAGGAAAACCAGTTAATACAACTATTATTCAAATTTACTTACCAAACCACTAATGCCAAAGATGAAGAAATTGAACACTTTTACCAACTTCTACAGTCTGAAGTTGATCAAACATGCTCTCAAGTTGCATTGATAATTACTGGTGATTGGAATGCAAAAGTTGGAAATGAAGAAGGACCAGTAGTTGGAAAACATGCCCTTGGTTATAGAAACAACACCAGAGATGACATGATAGAATTTTGCTGACAACCTAGTCATCGCAAATACCTTTTTTTCAACAACAGAAATGGTGACTATGAACGTGGACCTTACCAGATGGAATACACAGGAATCAAATCAATTACATCTGTGGAAAGAGATGATGAAGTAGCTCAATATCATTGGTCAAAACAAGGATAGTTTCCTACTGTGAAACAGACCATCAATTGCTCATATACAAGTTCAAATTGAGGCTGCAGAAAATTAGAAGAATCCATGAGAGCCAAAATACAACCTTGAGTATATCCCACCTGAATTTAGAGACCATCTTAAGAATAGATTTGACACATTGAATACTAATGACCAAAGACCAGATGAGTTGTGGGATGACATTAAAGACATCATATGTGAAGAAAGCAAAAGGTCATTAAAAAGAAAGAAAAGACCAAAATGGGTGTCTGAAGAGACTCTGAAACTTGCTTTTGAATGTATAAGTAGCTAAAGCAAATGGAAGAAATGATGAAGTAAAAGAGCTGAACAGAAGAGGTCAAACGGCAGCTCAAGAAGACAAAGTGAAGTATTATAATGAAATGCGCAAAGACCTGGAGTTAGAAAACCCAAAGGCAAGACCATGCTCGGCATTTCTCAAGGTGAAAGAACTGAAAGAAAAAGGTCAAGCGTAGAGTTGCAATATTGAAGGGCAGAATGTTGAATGACGGGAAAAACATCAAAAGAAGATGAAAGGAATACAGAATCCCTGCACTAGAAAGAATTTGTCCATGTTCCAATATTTCAAGAGATAGCATATGATCAAGAACCAATAGTACTGAAGGAAGAAGTGCAAGCTGCACTGAAGACATTGGTGAAAACAAGGCTCCAAGAATTGACAGAATACCAATAGAGATGTTTCAACAAACAGATGCAGCACTGGAGGTACTCACTCATCTCTGCCAAGAAATTTGGAAGACAGCTACCTGGCCAACGGACTGGAAGAGGTCTATATCTGTGCCTATTCCAAAGAAAGGTGATTCAACAGAATGTGGAAATTATCAAAGAATATCATTAATATCGCATGTAAGTAAAATTTTGCTGAAGATAATTCAAAAATGTTTGCAGCAATACATCAGCAGGAACCTGCAGAAATTCAAGTTGGATTCAGAAGAGGATGCAGAATGAGGTATATCATTGCTGATGTCATATCTATCTTGGCTGAAGACAGAGAACACCAGAAAGATGTTTACCTGTGTTATATTGACTTTGCAAAGGCATTTGACTGTGTGGATCATGACAAATTATGGGTAACATTGCAAAGAATAGGAATTCCAGAACACTTAGTTATGCTCCTGTGGAACCCATACATAAACCAAGAGGCAGTCCTTCGAACAGAACAAGGGTATACTGTATGGTTTAAAGTCAGGAAAGTTGTGCATCAGGGTTGTCTCCTTTCACTATATTTATTCAGTCTGTATGCTGAGCAAATAATTCAAGAAACTGGACTTTGTGAAGAGGAACGTGGCATCAGGATTGGAGGAAGACTCATTAACAACCTGCGATATGCAGATGACACAACCTTGCTTGCTGAAAGTGAACAGAATTTGAAGCATTTGCTGATGAAGATCAAAGACTACAACCTTCAGTATGGATTACACCTCAATACAAAGAAAACAAAAATCCTCACAACTAGATCAATGAGCAACATCATGAAAAATGGAGAAAATATTGAAATTGTCAAGGATTTCATTTTACTTGGATCCACAATCAACATCCATGGAGCAGCAGTCAAGAAATCACACAACAGATTGCATTGGGCAAATCTGGTGTAACATACCTCTTTAAAGTGTTATAAAGCAAAGATGTCACTTTGAGGACTAAAGTGTACATGACCCAATGGTATTTTCCATTGCCTCATATGCATGCAAGAGCTGGACAATGAATAAGGAAGACCAAAGAAAAATTGATGCTTTGAATTACAGTGTTGGTGAAGAATATTGAATGTACCATGGACTGCCAGAAGAACAAACAAATCTGTCATGGAAGAAGTACAACCAGAATGCTCCTTAGAAGCGTGGATGGCGAGACTTCGTCTTACATATTTTGGACATGTTATCAGGAGGTATCAGTCCCTGGAGAAGGACATCATGCTTGGTAAAGCAGAGGGTCAGTGGAAAAGAGGAAGATCCTCCACAAGATGAACTGACACAGCGGCTGCAACAATGGACTCAAGCATAGCAAGTATGGTGAGGATGGTGCAGGATCGGGCTATGTTTTGTTCTATTGTACGTGGGTTGATATAAGTCGGACCCGACTCGATGGCACCTAACAACAACAAATGCATGTAAGTATTAAAATATATCTGTAAGTTTATAGGTAGTGTTTCCAATTCCCAAAGACAAATAAAGATCAGGTTTATAAAGATGCTGTTAATAAAAGGCAACACTATATTTTTACCCATATAATGTGCATCTTCTGTGTTTGTTTAATGTCTGCACCCACATCCTGTGAGTCACCCTCACAAGCACCACCATGCCAATACTCTTTCACATGTTGCTGAAAAAAAATTAGCAGAGCATGCTTACAAAACTATTTTACAGGAGACGGCAGGAAGGCAAACAAACACAGAGTGTGGGTCTTACTTGCATAAAAATATAGTAATAATGAAAAGTAAAAAAAAAAAATGAAGTATTTGACTTACCTCAGAACTGACTGATGATGGAGTCTTCAGAAAGCAACCCCGCTGTAATTCAGGGTCTACTTATATATAGCTTTCATAGTGTTTGTTCTGCATATTACAATATTAAAAAAATAATGTTGAATTGATTCTGGCTCATGTTGACCTTATGTGTGCAGAGCAGAACTGCAATCCACAGGGTTTTCAAGTCTGTGACCTTTTGGAAGCAGATTCCCATGTCTTTCTTCTGAGGCACCTCTGGATGCATTCAAACTTCCAGTCTTTTAGCTGGTAGTCAAGAACTTAAACGTCTGTGCCAAATTAAAATATGTAAGTAACACATAGGGGGCACAATTACAGACACTTCTTGGACATAACTAAGCACCTCGAGGGATTGGATCTCTGGATTTGAGAATGGACCGTAGCCTCATGGGACATTTCAATCAATATAATATAGTTCAGAAAGTTATGTCCTACAATCCTAGTTTAGTGAGCAGTGTCTGGGGTCTTTAAAGTCTTGCTAGTGGCCATCTAAGATACAACTATTTGTCTCTCCTCTTCTGGAGCAAAAGACAAAGAAGGAAACCAAAGATTCAAGGAAGAAACTAGTCTAGTCTACAGGATAAATAGTCTACGTGAACCATGGCCTCATCTACCCAGAAACCAGAAGAACTAGATGGTGCCCATCTACCAGTACCAACCATTCTAATCGGGGCCACAACACATGGACTCTGATAGAATGAGAGAAAAGTGTGGAACAGAACCTCAAATTCCCTAAAGGAAAAAAAAAAAAAAAAAAAGACCTACTAGACTTTCCCTTTTATTCCTCAAGGAAATTTCAGCAGATTTAGAATGGAGGGCTCCCTGAGATACTTTGCAAATGTTCAGCCAAAACAAACCCTTGAGGTCATCTTGAAGCTAAATAAAAAATTACCTTTAAAAATAATGAATATCACCTGTAAGTATTGTGCTCCTTTAAAAAAAGTCACCTATATGAAACCAAACAATCAACAATTGCTTTAAAACAAAGATGAGAATGTAAAGGGGTCAGAGAAATTAGATTAATGGAAACACAACAACCAGAATGGAAATAATGAAAATAACCATGCATTGTTTAGAATATAACCAAAGTCACTGAATAATTTGTGTAGAAATTATTGAATGGGAATGTAAACTGCTATGTAAACCTTCATTAAATATACAATAAAATGTTATTAAAAATAAATATATATAAGTAGACTTATCACAGTTTACTGATAGCAACATTTTACCCCTTCGATTGAAGGATAGAAAGCTCTTCCAGTAAGGAAACTTTATCTTCCCCACCTTTAAATATTATTTTCTTGAATATCAAATGGTCTTGTTATATTTGTTTCAGTCATCAATTATGATCTGGAAAATTCTCAAGAAAAGGAGTGTCTGTTATATGTACTATTTCTGTCCTTTCTGTAATACTTTACTCCTTCCTGATACTCCTAAATTATTTCTTTTATTATTTCCTTTCTATTTTAAGAATTTCTTTCATCCATTCATGACGGATAGATCTGCTAGAGAAAAATTATTTCAATTTTCCTTTGGGTGGGAATGCTTTTCCCCTTTATTCCTAAAGGAAATTTCACAAGATTTAGAATTTTCCATTGAAATTTCTTTTAAAACTTGAAAATTGTTGGGCTACTACTTTCTGACCTCCATTGTTTCAGATAAAACATCTGCTGAAATTTGAATTTGTCTTCCCCACAGGTAATCTGACTGATTTCAAGGTTTTTTCCTTTGCCTTTAGTTTTCAAAAGATAAATTATATTGTGTGTTGTGTGAATTTATTTGGGTTTAGTTATTATGTTTGGAATTCACTCAACTTTTGAATACATATGTTAGTTTCTTGCACCAAATTTGGGGAGTTTTCAAACATTATTTCTTTGTCTACTCTTCAGCTTCATTCTCTTTCTTCTTTGCTTTTAGTACTACAATTATACAAATGTTTCATCTTTTGTTATTGTGATAGGTCCCTGAAACTCTTTTCATTTTTTGTTAAATCTACTTTTTTCTCTAGAGGAGCGCTGGTGGCACAGTTTTTAATCGCTTGGCTGCTAACTGAAAGGCCAGTGGTTCGAAGTCACCAGCCGCTCTGGGGAAGAAAGATGTTGCAGTCAGCTCCTGTAAGGATTTACAGCTTTGGAAACCCTACGGGGAAGTTCTCTTCTGTCCTATAGGATCACTATTCATCAAAATCAATGGCAATGGGTTTTTTTCCTCCATTGTTCATGTTGAAAAAATTCTGTTATTTTGTCCTCAAGTCAAAGGTCCTATCCTCTGTAATCTCCATGCTACTACTGCAGCCAACTGGGGATTTTTTTTTTTAATTATATAGTTATAATTTTCAGTGCTATAATTTCCATTTGGTTTTTTTTTTTTAAATAACTATTTCTTTGGTAAAATTTTCTATTCATTGTTTCAGCAACTTTGTAATTGATTGTTGATGCATTTGATGATGGATGCTTTAATATCTTTGTCAGATCGTGTTAATCTCTGATTTATCTAGAGTCAGATGATTATCTTCTCATTCAACTTGTGATTTTTCTTGTTCATTGTGGATCAGTGATTTTACCTGTATTCTGTACATTTGGTCTATTATGTTAGGAAACTCTGGGTCCTATTTAAATTTTTTATTTTCACAGGCAGGTCATCCTGTTCAGGGTTAGCACAGAGGTCCTTGCCCGCTTTTGTGGGTTGTGGTTCCAATGAGAGTTTAATTTTCAGAATCTTCACGGCATTGTGTTGTTCTCTGTCTTAGGCTGGGTTCTCTAAAGAAGCAAAACCTGTGATATATATATATATATATATATGTATATATACAGAGAGAGAGAGAGATTTATCTCATGAAAATGGCTCACTTGATTGTAGAGATTGGCATGTCCAAAGTTGGTGGATCCGGTGTCAGGCTGGAGGCTTCTCCTGACTCACGTAGCTGCAAGGGCTAACTAACCCAAGACCACCAGGTGAGATAGCAGACCGCTGGCTCAGAAGCTACAGAGGCCAACAAATCCCAAGATCAGCTAGTAAACTGCTAGCTCAAGTCCCAAAAACTGGAGGTCGGATGATGATGAGCCAGATGCAGGATTGAGAGTGAGAGCCTTGTTGGACCATTCATTTATATACTGGCGGCAGGATACACCCCCAAGGAAACTCTGTTTCAACTGATTGACTAATAATAGCAGATCTCATCATTGAGTTGATTACATCATTACATAACTGCCAAACTACATCATTACATAACTGTCAATTTACTTCATTAGATAACTGACAAACTACATCATAACTGCCAAATAACTGAGAATCATGGCCCAGATAAGTTGACACACAATCTTAACCATCACAGTCCACCCCTTGTCAACTTGGCATCCATACACATTTCCTTAAACCATACATAATCTCTGAATAAAGACAATTATAAAGTCGTACTTGTGTATAACTTGCTGCAACTAACACATTTACAACCGAAAATGTGCTAGCCCCATTCACATCTTATATTTTATAAGTGAAGAAAACAAAAATATTTGATGACACATGCAAGGAGGAAATACTCATAACAATTACACCCCTAGTTTCTACAACTGGTCACATGATCATTGCTAGTATTTAGAACTACCTCCCTCCACCACGCATTCTGTATTCCCTTTACCCTCAGCAAGCATCTCAGCTTGTCATGGTACATTTTGTGGTGGGGTGACCCAAACCTTCATTCCTGAAAGGTCTGGGCCATTAGTAGTCATGTAGGAATTGAGTTGCTGTAGTTTTCCATTGACTTTAATCATAGGTCATGGTCGTACTAAGAGATGCTCTAAAGGATCTTCTGTATTCCAGACATACTCTTCTTTAGCACCATTATGTATATCAATGCTATTTCCTCTTGGTAATCAGGATCAATCACACCAGCCAATAAGATAACTCCTTTCTTTGCCTCTTGATCCAGAGGCATGAGGAGTACAAAGTGGCCAGGTGACATTCTTAACTTCTAGTTCAGTGGAATCAGTGTCTCTAGGTGGGAGCATTCTTCTCTTTGGAACTAAGATCTCTAGACTCACAGAGCATAGGGTCACAGGGATAGGAAACAAAAATTTTGCTAATGATTCACTAGGGGTAATAGAGAGTGGTGCCACTCCCATTTCCACTGCATGATTCCTCGACCCCTGAATCCTGGCTATGGAAGAAACTACACCGTATATTAGACTCTTGTTTAGATAATATACAGCCTCCTGCAGAACAATACCCTGCCAGTTATTGCCACATAGCTGGCACCTTAATTGTGTCTTTAGAAGGCCATTCCATCGTTCTATCAAACCAGCTGCTTTAGGATGATGGGGAACATGGTAAGACCAGTGAATCCCATGAGCATACGCCCATTGCTGCACTTCATTTACTGTGAAGTGAGTCCCTTGATCTGAGACAATTCTGTGTGAGACACCGTGATGAGGGATAAGGGATTCTTTAAGTCCACAGATGGTAGCATTAGCAGAAGCATTTCATGCAAGGAAGGCAAATCCATACCCAGAGTAAGTGTCTATTCCAGTAAGAACAAAATGCTGCCCTTTCCATGATGGAAACAGTCCAACTTAATCAACCTGCCACCACATTGCAGGTAGATTACCTTGAGGGATGGTGCCATATCTGGGACTCATTGTTGTTCTCTTCTGCTGGCAGACTGGACCCTCAGCAGTGACTGTAGGCAAGTTGGCCTTGATGAGTGGAAGTCCATGCTGCTGGGCCCATGCATAACCTCCATTCCTGCCACCATGGCCACTTTGTCTATGAGCCCATTGAGCAGTGATGGGAGTGTCTGGGGAAAGAGGGTGATTGGTTTCCACAGAACATGTCATTCTATCCACTTGATTGTTAAAATCTTCCTCTGCCGAGTTACCTTTTGGTGAGCATTCACATGAGATGCAAATATCTTTACTTATTTAGCCCATTCAGAGAGGTCTATCTACATACCTCTTCCTTATATACCTCCTTGTCTCCAATTTTCCAATCATGTTCCTTCCAAGTCCCTGATCATCCAGCCAAACCACTTGCCACAGTCCTTGAATATGCGTACAGTCACACATCTGAACGTTTCTCCTTCCAAGCAAAGTGAACAACCAGGTGCGCTGCTCAAAGTTCTGCCCATTGTGAGGATTTCGCTTCACCACTGTCCTTCATGGAGGTCCCAGAAAGGGGTTGTAGTGCTGCCGCTATCCACTTTTGAGTGGTACCTGCATATCGTGCAGAACCCTCTGTAAACCAGGCACCAGTTTTCTCTTCCTCAGTCAACTGATCATATAAGGAACTCCTCATGAGGCCATAGGTGCAGACTGGGAGAGGTCAGATAATGTAACAAGGGTGGAGATCATGGACATTTGGGCCACTTCCTCATGCAACTTACTTGTGCCTTCAGGTCCTACTCAAAACCAATCTCCTATATACCATTTCCATTTAATGATGGAGTTTTGCTGTGCACATCTGATTTTATGGCTCTGTGAGTCAAATAACACCCAGTTCATGATGGGCAGCTCAGACATGGTGACTTGGTGTCCTATGGTTAAGTGTTCAGTCTCTACTAAGGCCCAGTAGCAAGCCAAGACCTGTTTCTCAAAAGGAGTGTAGTTATCTGCAGAGGATGGCAGAGCTTTGCTCCAAAACCCTAATGGTCTGCACTGTGATTCATGAAAAGGGGCCTGCCAAAGACTCCAAACAGCATCTCCATCTGCCACTGACACTTAAAGCACCACTGAATCAGATGGATCATATGACCCAAGTGGCAGAGCGGCTTGCATAGCAGCCTGAACCTGTTGCAGAGCCTTCTCTTGTTCTGGACCTCACTCAAAACTAACAGCTTTTTTAGTCCCTTGATAAATAGGCCAGAGTAACACACCCAAATGAGGGATATGTTGTCTCAAAAATCCAAAGAGGACCACCAGGTGTTGTGCCTCCTTTTTAGTTGTAGGAGCGGTCAGATGCACTAACTTGTCCTTCACTTTAGAAGGAGTATCTTGACATGCCCCACACCACTGGAACCCTAGAAATTTCACAGAGGTGGAAGACCCATGAATTTTTGTTAGGTTAATTTAGCACTCTGTATCACAAAAATCAAACAATATCATTAATACCTCATGTAAGTAAAATTTTGCTGAAGATCATTCAAAAGTGGTTACAGCAGTACATTGACAGGGAACTGCCAGAGATTCAAGCCAGATTCAGAAGAAGACATGGAGCTAGGAATACCATTACTGATGTCGGATAGATCCTGGCTGAAAGCAGAGAATACCAGAAAGATATTTACCGGTGTTTTATTGACTATGCAAAGGCATTCAGCTGTGTGGATCATAAATTATGGATAATATTGCAAAGAACGGGAATTCCAGAACACTTAATTGTGCTCATGAGGAACCTGTACATAGATCAAGAGGCAGTGCTTCAAAGAGACCAAGGGGATACTGTGTGGTTTAAAGTCAGGAAAGGTGTGCATCAGGGTTGTATCATTTCACCATACTTATTCAATCTGTATGCTGAGCAGATAATCTGAAAAGATGGACTATAAGAAGAAGAACGTGGCATCAGGATTGGAGGAAGACTCATTAACAACCTGCGATATGCAGATGACACATTCTTGCTTGCTGAAAGTGAAGAAGACTTGAAGCACTTACTGATGAAAATCAAAGACTACAGTCTTCAGTATGGATTACACCTCAACATAAAGAAAACAAAAATCCTCACAACTGGACCAATAAGCAACATCATGGTAAATGGAGAAAAGGTTAAAGTTGTCAAATATTTCATTTTACTTGGATCCATAATCAACACCCATGGAAGCAGTAGTCAAGAAATCAAGCGACACATTGCATTGACCAAATCTGCTGCAAAAGACCTCTTTGGAGTGTTAAAAAATAAAGATGTCATTTTAAGGACTAAGGTGTGCCTGACCCAAGCCATAATGGTTTCTGTCACCTTATATGCATGCAAAAGCTGGATGATGAATAAGGAAGACCAAAGAATAATTGACGTCTCAGAATTATGTCCTTGGCAAAGCATATTTAATATACCATGGATTGCCAAAAGAATGAACAAATCTGTCTTGGAAGAATTACAACCAGAATGCTCCTTAGAAGCGAGGATGGCAAGACTATGTCTCACATACTTTGGACATGTTATCAGGAGGGATCAGTCCCTGGAGAAGGACATCATGCTGGGTAAAAGAGAGGGTTATTGAAAAAGAGGAAGACTCTCAACGAGATGGATTGACACAGTGACTGTAACAATGGGCTTAAGCATAACAATAATCATTAAGATGGAAGAGGAGCAGGCAGCATTTTGTTCTGTTGTACATCAGGTTGCTATGAGTCAGAAATGACAAAATGGCACCTAACAACAACAGCACACAAATGTTTTACCAATAAATCTAGAGTCATTGATACTTCTTTCTTACTGGGTCCAATCAGCATAATGTCATTAGTGTAATGGACAAGTTTGACATCTTGTGGAAGAGAAAGGTGATCAAGTCCTTGCAGACCAATTATGGCATAGGGCTGGAGAGTTGATTTACCTCTAAGGTAGGACAGTGAAGATGTATTGCAGGCCTTGCCAACTGAAGGCAAATTGCTTTTGGTGGTCCTTCAAAACAGATATGGAGAAAAGGGCATTAGTCAGAACAACAGCTAATACAAGGCACCAGGAGATGTATTAATTTGCTGAAGCAATGAAACCACATCTGGAATAGTAGCTGCGATTGGAATCATCACCTGGTTAAGTTTTTGATAGTCTACTGTCATTCTCCAGGATCTGTCTGTTTTTTGCATGGCCAAATAGGTAGATTGAATGGGGATGTGGTGGGAATCACCACCCCTGCATCCCTCAAGTCCTTGATGGTGGCAGTAATCTCTGCAGTCCCTCCAGGAATGCAATATTGTTTTGGTTTACTATTTTCCTAGGTAGGGACAGTTCTAATAGCTTCCATGTAGCCTTTCCTACCATAATAGCCCTCACTCCATATGTCAGGAATCCAGTGTGGAGTTCTTCCTGTTGCTGTGTGTTTCTATTCCAATTATGCATTCTGTAACTGGGGAAATCACTACAGGAAGTTTAGGAGCCCACTGGTTCCACTGTGAGATGGACATGATCTAAGACTCCATTAATAACCTGACCTCCATATGCACCCACTCTGACTGGTGGGCCACAGTGATGTTTTGTGTCTTTTGGAATTAGTGTCAGTTCATAGCTAGTGTCCAGCAATCTCCAAAATGTCCGATGATTTCCTTTTTCTTGAACAATCAGTCTCATAAAAGGTTATAGATCCCTTTGGGGAAGGCTGGGAGAGAGATTAACGGTATAAATTTTTGGAAGTGCAATGGAGTCCTTCCTTAATGGGTCTTGCTGCCCCTTCATTCAATGGGTTGTGGGTCTGTAAACTGGCTCACGTCTGGGAATTGATTGAGGGGCTGTGACTCTCTATACTGGCGATTCAATTTAGACTGCCATTTGCTTTACCTAGAATTCTTCAACTTATACAGTCCAAGTAAATATTTAGTAGATTTCCATTCTATTTCATTCCCAGGGACACCATGACTAAGTAGCCAATGCCATAAGTCCATAGGACTTAGATTATTCTGATTAGTGCTTTGACTCCACTGCCCATTATGGAACACACACCCACCTTGTCTTCGTCATTTGAGTGCTACCACTTGGCCCCTACTACCACGGGTTCCAATCCGCCCCATTGTATTTTGCTGTCTTAATTCAATTAGGACAGTTCCCACTGTCAAATCTGACTTACATAAAATAGCAGTCACAGTAGTCTTCAAGGATGGTGGGGCTTCCTTGGCAAATTTGTCTCTCAACATTGTGGTAAAAAATGTGTCCTCTGTCCATGTGTGGGTCTGTGGATCTAACCTGACAAACCCACTCTAAAGTGCCAATTTCCCTAAGCCTTTAGATACCTTCTTCTACAGTATACCAGCGCAGGTCTGGTACTTCAACTTTATATAGTGTAGGCCACTGTGTAATACATGATTCAGCAAACCAACCAAATAAACTCTGAGATCTTTTCCTAACTTATTGAGCTGATATATTGAATGAAGAATCTGTGCTTAGTGGGCACATATCGATAAACTCAGACTCATCCAAATTTATGTTCTTTGCACCATTATGTCGTTGTTGTTGTTAGGCACCATCGAATCAGTTCTGACAAATCATGACCCTATGTACAACAAAACGAAACACTGCCGGGTCCTGCACCATCCTCACAATTGTTATGCTTGTGCCCATTGTTGCAGCTACTATATCAATCCATCTCATTGAGGGCCTTCTTCTTTTTCACTGACCTTCTGCTTTACCCAGCATGATGTACTTCTTCAGGAACTGATTCATCCGGATAACATGTCCAAAGTATGTGAGATATAGTCTTGCCATCCTCACTTTTAAGGGGCATTCTGGTCGTAGTTCTTCCAAGACAGATTGATTCGTTCTTTTGGCAGTCCGTGATATATTGAATATTCTTTGCTAACATCACAATTCAAAGGCATCCATTCTTCAGTCTTCCTTATTCATCGTCCAGCTTTTGCATGCATATGAGGTGACTGAAAACACCATGGCTTGGGTCAGGTGCACCTTAGTCTTCAAGGTTATATCTTTCTTTTCAACACTTTAAAGAAGTCTTCTGCAGCAAAATTGCCCAATGCAATGCATCTTTTGATTTCTTGACTACTGCTTCCATGGGTGTTGATTGTGGACCCAAGTAAAATGAAATGTTTGACAACTTCAATCTTTTCTCCATTTATCATGATGTTGCTTCTGTCCAGTTGAGGATTTTTGTTTTCTTTATGTTGAGGTGTAATCCATACTGAAGACTGTAGTCTTTGATTTTCATCAGTAAGTGCTTCAAGTCTTCTTCACTTTCAGCAAGCAAGAATGTGTCATCTGCATATCGCAGGTTGTTAATGAGTCTTCCTCCAATCCTGATGCCACGTTCTTCTTCTTATAGTCCATCTTTTCAGATTATCTGCTCAGCATACAGATTGAATAAGTATGGTGAAATGATACAACCCTGATGCACACCTTTCCTGACTTTAAACCACACAGTATCCCCTTGGTCTCTTTGAAGCACTGCCTCTTGATCTATGTACAGGTTCCTCATGAGCACAATTAAGTGTTCTGGAATTCCCGTTCTTTGCAATATAATCCATAATTTATGATCCACACAGCTGAATGCCTTTGCATAGTCAATAAAACACAGGTAAACATCTTTATGGTATTCTCTGCTTTCAACCAGGATCCATCTGCCATCAGCAATGGTATCCTCGGTTCAATGTCCTCTTCTGAATCTGGCTTGAATTTCTGGCAGCTCCCTGTTGATCCACTGCTACAGCTACTTTTGAATGTTTTTCAGCAAAATTTTACTTGCTCGTGATATTAATGATACTGTTTGATAATTTCTGCATTCGGTTGGATCACCTTTATTGGGAATAGGTACAGATATGGATCTCTTCCAGTCAGTTGCCAGGGTAGCCCTGGTGGCACAGTGGTTAAGTGTTTAGCTGCTAACCAAAAGGTCGACAGTTCAAATCCACCAACCACTCCTTGGAAACCCTATCCCCCACAAGTCTGTCAGTTTGTTGTACTATGGGGGCTTGCGTGTTGCTGTGATGCTGGAAGCTACGCCACCAGTATTCAAACACTAGCATGGCCACCCACAGCAGACAAGTTTCAGCTGAGCTTACTGACTTAGAGAGACTAGGAAGAAGGACCCATTGGTCTACTTCTGAAAAGAACTAACCAGTGAAAACCTTATGAACAGCAGCAGAACATTGTCTGATATAGCGCCAGAGATGAGCCCTTCAGGTTGGAAGGCACTCAAAATATGAATGAGGAAGAGCTGCCTCCTCAAAGTAGAGTCAACCTTAATGACTTGAATGGAGTCAAGCTTTTGGGACCTTCATTTGCTGATGTGGCACAACTCAAAATGAGAAGAAATAGCCGCAAATATTTATTAATAATTGGAAAGTGAAATGTACGAAATATGAATCTAGGAAAATTGGAAACCATCAAAAATGAAATGGAACGCATAAAGATTGATATCCTAGGCATTAGTGAGCTGAAATGAACTGGTATTGGCCGTTTTGAGTCCAACAATCATATAATATACTATGCCGGAAATGACAACTTGAAGAGGAATGGCATTGCATTCATCGTCAAAAAGAACATTTCAAGATCTATCCTGAAGTACAACCCTGTCAGTGATAGGATAATATCCATCCACCTACAAGGAAGAACATTAATACAAGTATTATTCAAATTTACACACCAACCAATAAGGTAAAAAATGAAGACATTGAAGATTTTTACCAACTTCTGCTGTCTGAAATTGATAAAACATGCAATCAGAATGCATTGATAATTACTGGTGTTTGGAATGCAAAAGTTGGAATCAAAGAAGAAGGATCAGTAGTTGGAAAATATGGCCTTGGTGATAGAAACAATGCCAGAGATTGCATGATAGAATTTTACAAGACCAACGACTTCTTCATTGCAAATACCTTTTTTCACCAGCATAAACGGTGACTATAAACATGGACCTTGCCAGATGGAACACACAGGGATCAAATTGACTACATCTGTGGAAAGAGACAATGGAAAAGCTCAATATCATCAGTCAGAACAAGTCCAAGTGCCAACTGTGAACAAACCATCAATTGCTCATATGCAAGTTCAAGTTGAAACTGAAGAAAATTAGAACAAGTCAACAAGAACCAAAGTATGACCTCAAGTATATTCCACCTGAATTTAAAGACCATCTCAGGAAGAGATTGGATGTGTTGAACACTAACGACCAAAGAACAGATGAGCTGTGGAATGACATCATACATAAAGCAACAGGTCATTAAAAAGACAGGAAAGAAAGAAAAGACCAAAATGGATGTCAGAAGAGACTCTGAAACTTGCCCTAGAACATGAAGTAGCTAAAGCGAATGGAAGAAATGATGGAGTAAAAGAGCTGAACAGAAGATTTCAAAGGGTGACTCGAGAAGACAAAGTAAAGTATTATAATGACATGTGCAAAGAGCTGGAGATAGAAAAACAAAAGGGAAGAATATGCTCCGCATTTCTCAAGCTGAAAGAGCTGAAGAAAAAATTCAAGCCTCGAGTTGCAATACTGAAGAATTCTAAAGGGAAAATATTGAACAACACAGGAAGCATCAAAAGAAGATGGAAGGAATACACAGTCACTATACCAAAAAGAAGTGGTTACCATTCAACCATTTCTGGAGGTAGCATATGATCAGAAAACCAGTGGTACTGAAGGAAGAAGTCAAAACTGCACTGAAGGCATTGGTGAACAACAAGGCTTCAGGAAGTGATGGAATACCAACTGAGATGTTTCAAGAAATGGATGCAGCACTGGAATTGCTCACTTGTCTATGCCACGAAATTTGGAAGACAGCTACCTGGCCAACCGACTGGAAGAAACCCATATTTATGCACTATTATACTACACCATTCCCACACATATTCCACAGGTTTCTGTTTGCACACATTAGAAAGGTCAAGCAGTTCTTTTAGACAGTAGCATACCACCTCCTGGGTCACACTTTGTACTTCACCTTTTGGGGTCTGCTGGGACTTAAGTCTAGTTATAGGTCTAGAAGCAAAATGTGTTCTGAGAATATTCAGCAATGTCTGTTAAGGCATCTGCCTCAGGTGATGCCCCAGGCAATGACTAAGACATCTTCTTCAGGGGGTGACTCAGACAAAGGCTCTTTAGACACAGCTGGGTTAATCTCATCAGATGAAGGTGGAGGGTATAATGGTTTTACTGGAGAGGGTGGCTTAGAAGACAAAGATGGAGTGATCTCTTCAGATGGGAGTGAGAGGGCATGTTCTATTTGCAGGAGTGATTCAACAGCATTTAGGGTCTTAGTGTCCCCATCTTCTTGATTATCTTTCAGTATGTCCTCATCCCAAGTTTTGGGATCCCATTTCTTCCCAATCAATGCCCTCACTTTAACTTCAGACACCATTCAATGTTGGGAGTTCAATTGGCATTGTAATTAATCTACTCCTATGATAAGACTCTGGGTTAGATTTTGGGCAATATCAGCTCTGTTACTACAAGAAATAAGGCTTTCTTTCAAGTTACAAGTGGCAGCTTTGAGGTCATTTATGCAGCACTTGAGCTGTGACTTGGAAGCTCTGAGCTCATCTCTTTCTTTCACCACTTTGTCTAGTAAAAGTGGGACCAACCATTCAGCTTCCTTATACATCTCATTCTGACAAAATTATAGAAAAGTATCAAACATGTGCTCACCCAGAGCCTCACCTCTTGCCACTACCTGCTCTATTGGTGGTGATATTTTGCAAATTTCTATTGCCACCTCACATCATGGATTATCAGTGACCTCTTTACTACTGGAAGCAGAGTCATCAACATCTTTAATACTAACCAGACTTGAGAACCCATTTAGAAAACTCATAGTTTTGTTTCTCTAGAACAACTCTCAGTACCATATGTCTTAGGCTGAGTTCTCTAGAAAAGCATAACCTGTGAAGCATATATATACACTGGAGGCAGGCCACACTCCCAAAGAAACTGCCTTTCAAATGATTCACTGCTCATAGGAGATCTCATCATGGACTTTGATTGCGTCATTACATAACTTCCAGATTAAATCATTACATAACTGTCAAACTGCATCATAACTGCCAAGCCACTGAGAATCTTGGCCCAGCCAATTTGACATACAACCTTAACCAACCCAGTCTCCTTCATTTATCCAATCCCCCTGAGACTCCCACTCATCTCTGCTAGTGCATCCTGAAGGGGCAGAGAGAGTTTCCCTAAGCTGGGCTTACCAGTGTCTCTCAGTAGGGAAAAATAATCTCAGGGCCATAGGGTTGAATATGCTTCCTTTCCCTGGCTAGGTGCTGGTTGTGGTGGTATCTCCCTGTTTGTGGAGGACAGAGAGTGCTTACTGGGTCAGGATCCTTTTGTGAAGGGATTCTCCCCTACTGGTGCCCCCAACCAGCCTGGTATCTCTATATGAGTGATGTGAGTCTCAGATCTGTAAGCACCAAGAGCCTTCATTGGCCAGGTGATTGTGGCAGAATCTTTCATACAGGTGCTGTATGGCTGCCCCAGTGTCTCTGGGCAGAAGACAAGATTCTCAGGCTTCCTGTGTCAGATTACTTGTGGTGATGGGATCCCTCTCAGTGAGTGAAGAGAGTGACAGCCCTAGGGGGAAGGAGAGTGCTTCTCCTCATTGCTTATTGGTATGGGGCTCCCAAGTGATGCCTCTTGCTGATGTTGCCATGTTTACCTGGCATTGTCAGGAAGGCCCGCTTTTGATCTGAGGGAGACATGATCCTACCTGGACTTCCTTTTGTTGCTAGATTGGAGTCAGGTAATGCTGGACTTGGGTAACATTTTACTGTTGGGTAGAGGGTGTAGATGCCCTGCGGCTGTGTTATCCTCTTGGCACTGGGTTCCCAAACCAGTTTACCTTCCTCTTACCACCTTTCAGAGTTTTCCTTTGGTTGTCTCTTTTATTATTCCCTGGGTTTATACTTGTAATTAGCAGTGAAGTTCAGGTAGAAATGAATCTATGCCGTGATATCTGTACTGGAGTAGCTCCATAGAGTTTAAGAATGAGTTTTAAATATATGAACTTCTTTTAATTTAAATTTTGAATAAGTAATATTTTTAAAGAGATCACAAATAAATCCATATGAATAAAAACGTATACAGTGAAAAAGCTTATTTCCATGTCTCTCTACTAGCTGCCTAATCCTGTCCTCAGCCTACAACAGGTAATTCATATCTCCAACCTGAGTTTCTTCATAGGAATATAAAGCAAATACAAATGCATATTATATATACTGTTCTGCACTTGGCTTTTTTTCTACCTTAGTGCTCATCTTTGCATATCAGTAAGTGAAGACATTCTTCATCTTTTCTCACTTATTTAATATTCCATTGTAGAGTTGTGTCATGATTTATTTTACAAGGCCCGTACTGATGGGATTTTTAGATTTTTTCCAATCTCATACAAATAAAACTACAGTGAATAAACTTGAACATATAGCATTTCACACATTTGTTAAGTATATCTGTAGGCTAAATTCCCAGAAGAGGGGTTGCTAGGTCAAAGGGTATATGTAATTTTGTTACATTTTGCCAAATTGACTTCACAGGCATTGAGCCAATTTTCATTCCCCTTAGCAATGCATATAAGTGCCATTTTCCCCACCGACTCATTAACAAACAGTGTTGTCAAACTTTTGGATTTTTGCCAGTCTAATAATTATCTCTTGAGAACGTAGAAGCAGCATTGTTGAAAGACTTGTTGGTACTTTGTGAGTGATAAGAGAGCTCTATCAGTGTGTGGTCCTTTTCTCGGCAGCCTGCAGTGTGGCTAATAGTTGCAATTGGTCAGGAAGTTAGAAGGGATGCAATATACAAGATAGAGACTAAGAGAAAGAGAGACACAGAGACATAGATATAGATACAGTTTCTGCCTTTAAGAAGTTGAAAGGACAAAATGTATGCATATGAAGTGATTTAGGAGGCAGCATCTGATTCTTTGCCAAATAAGTGAATTAGATAAGATCTAAGAGTTTGGAACACTCAAGGGCATTCAAAGGTTGGGGTACTTTATACAAGGAGTGAGGAGGAGCAAGTCCTTACAGGACACAGATGGGAAGGACATGGAGATCGGGAGTTATTGGTCATAGAGGGAATTCCTGGCTCCTCAAAGGCTCTTAGTAAAGGACCATGGAATGATGATGGGAATGACAGGGAGAAACACACATAGCTGTCCTGAGGCTGATGGGGAGGTCAGGTTGACTGTAGTGGAATATCTGCCCAGGGAGTCAATGGGCAACTGGCTGCAGGAGTCACTAGCAGTCTGAGGGGACAATGTTAGAACAAAGGACTTCACACCGTATCCTCTTTTACACCTTCCAATTCTTCAAAACTCTTCTCTGAACAACACGGATCTTTATATGTTTCTATTAGCAGAGATCATTTCAGGTTTCTTAATTGTAAATTAAAATCATGCTAAGGTGGGAATAAAAGTGAATGAGGGAAGAAAGTGAAACTTGAAATAATGTCTTTATAATGATCTAGTCTAATTATTCTTCCTGCTTAAAAAAAAAAAAAAAATCCAAACCTCTAATTAGAAGATAAAGAATTAAAGTGAGGGCACAGATTCCCTTAAGTGATTCCTCTACTAAGAAATCAAAGCCCTTTCATTTTCAATTTTCTGTCATGACAACATGGAACACTCTCATTAAGGACTTTATTGAATATTGGCCGAGGTTAGGTAGAGTTCAGGCAGCAGAGACTGAGAAAAAGCATTTGAGAGTGTTATGGAATGAATTAGTTCCCCCTAAAATATGTGGTGTAAATCCTAAACTCTATGCCTGTGGTTATAATACCATTTGGGAATGGGGCATCTCTGCTATGTTAATGAGGTAGGATTAGTGTAGGGTGTATCTTGAGTTAATCTCTTTTGAGATATAAAGGAAATTAAACAAGTAAGCGGAGAGAGATGGGGTAAGATAGATGCCAAGACACATGGAGATCTCCAAGGAACCAGGAAGCAGAAGCTGAAGAGACAAGGACCTTCTTCCAGAGCGGACAGAGAGAGAGAGCCTTCCCCTAGAACCGGCACCCTGAATTCAAACTTCTAGCCTCCTAAACTGTGAGAAAATAAACTTCTATTTGTGAAAGCCACGCAGTTTGGTATTTCTGTTGTAACAGCACTAGACAACTAAGACAGAGGGTTCGTGCAAAAATTGGGTAACATTAGATTTAAGTTTTTAGGAAGCTGAAACTGAACAAAAAAGGAAAGCTCACAGGTGATGATCAGGCAAGAGACTGTCCCTAAAACCAGGAAGATCTGCCAGGCACAGGGAGTCAATTGATGCCCTGAAATGCAAGCTTAACAGGAAGAAGTGTGAGGTGGTGAGAGCTGAGGTCTCAGCCGGCCAAGGAAAGAGCCTGCTCTATATGCACATAATGGAACCCTAGGAAGAGAAAGACTGTCTCCATTGTACCAGAGGCCATTTTCCCGAAAGATAACAGTCGTGCTGCAATATAAATACTAGAGGGAGCCCATTATGGAGTCAAAGAAAGGGACATTCTCAAGCTGGGTCTCTTTTACAGACAGGAAGGCAGGGGCATGGAATAGGATTTTAAATTATTTATTACAATAGAGGTGAAATCTCTCTCTGCTTTAAATTTGCCTTAAAGAGATTAGTTATGTTTGTTCACAATATATATCTATCTAGCATCTATCAATCATTTATATCTCTCTCTA
>NW_004444239.1:436965-445186 GCF_000243295.1 Trichechus manatus latirostris
AGTGACCTTACAGGATGGAGTAGAACTGCTTCATAGGGTTTCCAAGGTTATAATCTTTACAGAAGCAGACTGCCACATCTTTCTCCCACAGAGCAGCTGGTGAGTTCAAACCACTGACCTTTTGGATAGCATGCGAGCACTTAACCACTGCACCACCAGGGCTTCTTAAAGTTCTATATAAACAATACGTAATTATATATCTTTACAGTATAAACCATAATATTATATATATTTCATATTAATATATAGTTTATATATAACTATATAGTATATATAATTGTATATACATATATGCACATGTGTATTCATATGCATATATAATTATATACACTATATGCATTAATGACATATAAATTATATACATGTCACTGTGGGGGTACAAACAAATAACTGCTCAAATGCTAGCTGAAAAGTTGGTGGTTGAAACCCACCCAGAGGCACCTTGGAGAACAGACCTGGTGATCTGTTTCTGAAAGGTCACAGCTTTGAAAACCCTACAGAGCAGTTCTGCTCTGCGTTCATGGTATTGCCATGGGTCAGAATTGGCTTGATGGCAACCAGCAACAAATATAGATGTACACTATACATTACATATATTAACTATATATATTAAAAAATAATTGCCTTTGAGTTGCTTCTGACTCATAGTGACCCTATAGGACAGAGTAGAACTGCCCCATAGAGTTTCCAGAGAGTGACTGGTGGATTCAAACTGCTGACCTTTTGGTTAGCAGCTGAGCTCTCAACCACTGCACCACCAGGGCTCCAAAACTGTACATTTACTTATCTGTATATGTATGTATAGTTATATGTGTGTGTGGTTTCCGCCTTTAAGAGGTCAGAACAATAAGGGCATCCTCAAGTGGAGGTATTTTTGAAAGATTGAGAAAGCAAGCTGTAAAGACCGTATATTGAATTCACTGTGTAAGTCTAGTGAAGTTTCAGTGTTGAGGAGTCATATACCATCTGCAATGTGCTTGTGTTCTTTGGGTCAGGAGGTTCCATGGCTGTATGTCTTGTCTGTTGGTCTGCCAGCATGTGGTATGGTTCGGTAACAGGCCACGCAGACAGAGACAGTTGCGTGGGGCAGTATTCTGATGGGAGGGGTTCCTGCCCCCCTGGCTTTGTCTGCCCTGGACCAGCATTTAACGCTAAGAGGCACGCAGAGCTCACCAGTTAAGTCACCCATTTGTAATAGTCTCACAAGGGGAGCTTTAACTCAAGATTTCTGAAAATGAAAGAAGGATACCTGAAGTCTAAATGAGGACTGCATTTGTTTAACATGTGTGTTTATTAAAACACGGAAAAAGGGAAAATAGATGCAGCTCCAGGACCCCCTTGCCAGGAAGCAGTCTATACCACTTAACCACAAAGGCGGTATTTCTACTGGACTCTTCCTGGGCTGAGTTCCAAGGCTGTCCCTCTGCCTGCAACCTGTCTCTCTCATGCCATCTTCCCAGGGATGACAGCTTCTTTCTTTAGGAAACTTTGTACAGAGTTTGCACTTGGGTTTATACATATGATCAAAGAAGATTTTTTCTACACTGTCTTAGTTATTTAGTGCTGCTGTAACAGAAATACCACAAGTGGGTGGCTTTAACAAACTGAAATTCATTCTCTCACAGTCTAGGAGGCTAGAAGTTCGAATTCAGGGTGCCAGCTCCTGGGGAAGTCTTCCTCTCTCTCAGCTCTGTGGGAAGGTCTTTGTCATCAATCTTCCTTTGGTCTAGGAAGCTTCTCAGTGCAGGGACCCTAGGTCCAAAGGACACGCTCTGCTCCTGGCACTACATTCTTGGTGGTATGAGGTCCCCCTTATCTCTCAGCTTGCTTCTCTTGTATATCTCAAAAGAGATTGATTTAAAGCACAACCTAATCTTATAGATTGAGTTCTGCCTCATTAACATAACTGCTTCTAATCCTGCTTCATTAACATCGTAATGGTAGGATTAACAACACATCACAGGAAAATCACATCAGAGGACAGAATGGTGGACAATCACACAATGTTGGGGATCATGACCTAGCCAAGTTGACACATATTTTTGGGGAACACAGTTCAATCCATAACATACACCAAAGATACTCCAGCTTGTCTTTATGGAAGGCTCTGCTTATTATCTACACCTTCTGTACCTTGAACCCTGTGTTCCTGTCTCCTCACTGTTCCAGCCCATGCCTCTTTCTAAAAACCACGTTAGAAAGAGGAATTTTTCTGAATTCCTCTTTCTAAATGTGTTTGGGAATGTAGGGGAATTCTTCCAGGCTATTAACAGTAACTGTTTTATATCTTCTATTCACTTCCATTTCTATAATTTTCTGATCAGTTTGCCTCCTCCCTAGACACAGCTATCATTTGGCAGCTGCCTACAATGTGACAGATGCTTTAAATATATTGCCTCATTATCCCATTTTATCTTCAAAGCAAGTCCATGAGATAAGTAGTACTTTTGCCCCCATTTTACAGAAGAGAAAATTGAGGTACAGCGATAATTGTGTGCCTTCTTCCTTTTTGCCTGGCTTTTCATTTTCCAAGAGACTGTTGCTCTCACATTGTTCTACGTGACGTGAAGTCAAAGGCAAGACGAAGGTCGGTGGGCACCCAGCAATAGTCTATGTCAAGAGTCCAGAGCCCTTGGAGTTCAACACATCCCTGCAAAGGGAAGGCTTGTGCTGCCGGCTTGCTCTATGACCTTGGAAATATTCGACTCCTCGTGCTGTGCTGAGCCTCTGTGCTCTGAGCTGGGGAACATCTAGGTTTCAAAGAACAAACTGCTTGTATAATTGGGGAATAGAATTTTAAGATTTTTTAAATTATTGTATTGACAGTTTAGAAAAGTCTTTTAATTTCACAACTCATTATTGGTAATGCCACACAAACTCTTAGGACTGTGGTTGACATTGGGAAAACTCCTATCAAGTGTCGCAAGTCACGTGTGGTTCCGTACATTTCCAACCTTACTCCTCCTCCACTACCTACGCACGTCCTGTGCTGGTTGCTGTAGGACACATTCCTACTGAGATTTGGCCCCTGGCCCTGCACCATTTTGTAATGCTGCTGGTGAATTTGCATAGGGAGCAAAAGGAGGATTCATGGAGGCTACTCCCAAACTGTGATAGCTAGTGATAATATAACTCGGCAGTTAAGTGGCTACAAACCACACAGTTATGTCTCAGAAATCAAAACTAAATACGTATCCACATCATAACTTCTGCTTAACTGGATCTTAAACGTGTCTGGGCCTTCTCCAATGCTACCTGGCATAGAAGTGTAACAATGGAAAGGGAAAGGAAAGGAGATAATGGTATTAACTGATTGCAGTTAAGTGTCTTATTTCAACTGATTACAAATAAAATATCTTACATTTTTCTTTTAATTTTTTATGGTGGTATATATATATATATAACATTTGCCACTTCTATAACTTTTTTTCCCATTCAAAAATTTATACACAAATTGTTTTGTGACATTGGTTGCAATCCCTGCAATGTGTCAGCACTCTTCCCTTTCCCTTTACACCCCTAATTCCCCATGTCCAGTTTTCCTACCCCTTCCTGCTTATCGTCTTTGCATTTGGGCAGGTGTTGCCCATTTGGTCTTGTATACTTGATGGAACTTAGAAGCATGCTTCTCACATGTGTTATTGTTTATTTGATAGGTCTGTCTAATATTTAGCTGAAAGGTAGACTTTGGGAGTGGCTTCCGTTCTGAGTTAACAGGGTGTACGGGGGCCATAGTCTCAGGGATTCTGCCAGTCTCTGTTAGATGAGTAAGTCTGATCTTTTTTTTTTTTGTGAATTTGAATTTTGTTCTACATATTTCCCCCACTCTGTCCTGGGCCCTCTATTGTGATCCTTGACAGAGCAGTCAGTGATGGTAGCTGGGCACCATCTAGTCCTTCTAAACTCAGGCTGGTGGAGGCTGTGGTTCATGTGGTCCATTAGTCCTTTGGACTAATATTTTCCTTGCGTCTTTGGTTTTCTTCATCCTCCTTTGCTCTGGACAGGATAGGAGCAATAGATGTATCTTAGATGGCTGCTCACAAGCTTTTAAGACCCTAGATGCAACTGACCAAAATAGGATGTAGAACATTGTCTTTATAAACTGTGTTAAGCCAATTGACCTAGCTGTCCCCCGAGACCATGGTCCCCACCTCTCAGCCCCAGTAACTCGGTCCCTCAGGGTATTTGGATGTGTCTAGGAACATTCTAGAACTTTGTCTTGGTGAAGTTGTGCCGACTTCCCCTATATTGTGTGTTGTCTTCCCCTTCACCAATGTTAACACTTGTCTACTAGTTAGTGATTTCCCCATCTCACTCCTCTCACTCATAACCATCAAAGATTGTTTTTTATCTGTGTGAAAAATTTTCTTGGGTTTTTATGATAGTGGTCTCATACAATATTTGTCATTTTGTGATTGACTTATTACACTCAGTGTAATGGTTAAAATTGTATGTCAACTTGGCTAGGTTATTATTCTTAGTGTTTTAGCAGTTATATAATGTCGTGATCACGTCCCTGTTGAAATTTGATATGTGATCACCCCCATGATGGAATCTGCTGAGTGGTACTGGTGGAGGTGGGGCCTGTGGCAGTTTCATCTCTCTGCCTTTGGCCGGTTACTTTCTACCTGCTTGCCTTGCCAAGGTTTTTGGTTTGTTCCAGACTCAGCAGCTGCCTCTTGTTGTCTCACCTCTGGTTCTTGGGACTTGAGCTAGCAGCTTACCTGATGAACTTGGAATTCATCGATCTTCACAGCCTGCGAGCAAGAGTCTGGTTCCCCGACCGGCTGATCTTGGGTTTGCCAGCCCCTGCAGCTACATGAACCAGGAGAAACCTTGTGGTCTTGTCTGCTGATCTTGGAATTCGTTGACCTTCATAGCCTGTGAGTGGGAGCCTCTCTCCAACCTGCTGACATAGGGTTCACCAGTTTCTGCGGCTCTGTGAATTGGGAGAGGCCTCTACCCCGATCCACAGACTTGGGACATCTTAGCCTCTACAACTACGTGAGCTGTTTCCTTGATATAAATCTCTCTATATATATACTTATATGCTTTACTGGTTTTGCTTCTCTAGAGAACCCAGCGTAATACCCTCCAGATTCATCCACGTTGTGAGATGTTTTGAAGATTCATCATTGTTCTTTATTGTTAACTAATATTTTATTGTATGTATGTACCATAATTTGTTTATCCATTTATCTGTTGATAGGCACTTAGGTTTTATCCATTTTTCTGCTATTGTCAATAGTGCTGCAATGAACATGGATGTGCATATGTCTAATCCTGTGATGGCTCTTATTTCTCTAGGATATACTCCTAGGTGTGGGGTTGCTGGATCATATGGTATGTCTATTTCTAGCTTTTTAAGGAGGAACCATATCATTTTCCATAGCGGTGTACCATTTTACTTTCCCTCTAGCAGTGCATAAGAGTTCCAATCTCCCTGCACCCTCTCCAACATTTGTTATTTTCTGTTTTGTTTTTTGTTTTTTTTTTAGTGCCAGTAGTGTAGAGGTGAGATGGTATATCACTGTAGTTACTATTTGTATTTATCTAATGGCTAATGATCAGGAGCATTTCCTCATGTATCTGTTAGCTGCCTAAATGTCTTCTTTGGTGAAGTGTCTGTTCATAGCCTTTGCCCATTTTTTAATTGGGTTATTTCTCTTTTTGTTGTTGGAGTTTTGAAGTACTGTATAGATTTTAGACATTAGACCTTTGTTGGATAATGACATAGTGATTTTTTTTTTTTCTCAAGACAGTCTTTAGGTTCTCCTTTTACTCTTTTGATAAAGTTTTTGTTGAGCATAAGTGTTCAATTTTTAGGAGCTCCCAGGTATCTAGTTTATCTTCTAGTGTTTGTGTATTGTTAGTTACAGTTTGTATCACATATATGCCTTGTATTAGGGCCTCTAGTATTGTCCCTATTTTTTCTTCCATGATCTTTATCATTTTAGGTTTTATATTTAGGTCTTTGATCTATTTTGAGTTAGTTTTTGTGTATGGTGTGAGGTATGGGTCCCGTTTCATTTTTTTACAGATGGATATCCAGTTTTGCCAGCACCATTTGTTAAAAAAGACCACCTTTTCCCGATCTGATGGACTTTGGGCCTTTGTTAAATATCAGCTGACTGTAGGTGGATGGATTTACATCTGGGTACTTGATTCTGTTTCACCAATCTTTTTCATTGATTCTGTTTCATATGTCTCTCGTTGTACCAGTACCAGGCTATTTTAACTACTGTGGCTGTATAGTAGGTTCTGATATCAGATTTTATGAGGCCTCCTACTTTGTTGTTTTTCTTCAATAATGCTTTTCGTATCTATGGCCTCTTTCCTTTCTGTATAAGTTGGTGATTAGTTTTTCCACCTCGTTAAAGAATGCTATTGGTACTTGGATCGAGATTGCACTATATATGTAGATCACTTTGGGTAGAATTAACATTTTCACAATATTGAGTCTTCTTATCCATGAGCATGGTATGTTTTTCCATTTATATATAGGTCTCTTTTGGTTTCTTCTTGCAATTTTCTTTGTATAGGTCTTTACGTCTCTGGTAAGATTTATTACTAAGTATTTTACCTTTTTAGAGGCTATTGTAAAAGGTATTGTTTTCCTGATTTCCTTTTCAAAGTTCTCTTTGTTTGTGTATAGTAATCCTATTGATTTTTGTGTGTTGATCTTGTATCCTGCTACTCTGGTGAATCTTTCTAATAGTTCTAGTAGTTTTCTTGTGAAATCTTTGGTAATCTCTACACTCTGAAATAGCTTGAGTAGTACTGGTGTGAGCTTGTCTCTGAATGTTTGGTAGAATTCTCTAGTGAAGCCGTCCAAGCCAGGGATTTTTTGTTGGAAGTTTTTTAAAATTACTTCTTCAATCTCTTCTCTTGTTATGAGTCTGTTCAGATTTTCTATCTCAGCTTGTGTTAGTTTAGGTAGGTAGTGTGTTTCTAGAAATTTGTCCATTTCCTCTAGATTCGCAAATTTGTTGGAGTACAATTTTTCATAGTATTCTTTTATGATCCTTTTTATTTCAGTTGTGTCTGTTGTAATGTTCCTCATCTCATTTCTTATTTGGGTTATTTTCTTCTTCTCCGGTTTTTCTTTGGTTGATTTGGCCAATGGTTTGTCAGTTTTGTTGATCTTTTCAAACAACCAACTTTTGCTCTTGTTGAATCTTTTTGTTGTTTTTCTGTTCTCTATTTCATTAGCTTCTGTTCTAGTCTTCATTATTTCATTTCTTCTGGTGCCTATGGGCTTCTTTTGCTGTTCTCTATTTGTTTGAGTTATAGGGCTAACATTTTAATTTTGTTCTATTATTCTTTTTTGATGTGTATGTTTATTGCTATAAATTGACCTCCAAGCACTGCCTTTGCTGTATCCCAAAGATTTTGGTACGATGTGTTTTCATTCTTATTTAACTCTAGGACTTTTTTTAATTCCCTCATTTATTTCTTCTATTACATATTTTTTTAAACAAAGTGTTATTCAGTTTCAATATGTAGGATTTTTTTTCTTTTCTCTTCCTGTTATTGATTTCTCCTTTTATGATTTTGAAATCAGAGAGAATACTTCGTATTATTTTGATGTTTTGGATTTTATTGAGGGTTTTTCTGTGTGTGTGTGTGGCCTTAAATGTAGTCTATTCTGGAGAATGTTCCACGTGCTTTGAAAAAGAGTATATACTTTACTGCTCTTAGATGGAGTGTTCTATATATGTCTATGAGGTCAAGTTGGTTGATTTTGGCCTTTAGATTTTCTATATCTTTTTTGAGTTTCTTTCTAGATGTTCTGTCCTTTACCAAGAGTGTTGTGTTGAAAACGTCTACTATTATTGTGGAACTATTTCTCTTTTCAGTGCTGTTAGAGTTTGTTTTACGCATTTCAGAGTCCTGTCATTGGCTGTGTAGATATTTATTAATGTTACGTCTTCTTGGTGTATTGTCCCTTTAATCATTATATGATATCTGTCCATGTCTTTTATGGTGGATTTTGCCTTGAAGTGTATTTTATCTGAGATTAGTATTGACACTCCTGCATTTTTTGGTGTCTCTGCTTGACACATTTTTTCCACCCTTTCATTTTTAATATGTTTATGTCTTCGTGTCTAAGGTGTGTCTCTTGTAAACAGCATATTGATGGGTCATGCTTTTTTAACCATTTTGCCACTCTTTGTGTCTTTACAGACTAATTTAAGCCATTTACCTTCAGTGCGATTAT
>NW_004444239.1:449887-474382 GCF_000243295.1 Trichechus manatus latirostris
CTAACTTGATAAATCCACTCTAGCATGCCAGTTTCCCTAAGCCTTTGGATACCTTCTACAGTATACCAAGGCGGGTCTGGTACTTCAACTTGATTTAGTGTCAGCCATCTCATAATCAATCCATGCTTCAGCAACCCAACCAAATAAACTATTAAATCCTTTCCTAACTTCTCTAGCTGAAACATTGAAGGAGCAGTCTGTGCTCAGTGGACCCATATCAATAAACTCAGACTGATCCATCTTTATGTTCCTTGCACCATTATCCCACACCCTTAATAGCCATTCCCACACATATTCCCCAGATTTAAATTGGCACATATTAGAAAACTCAAGTAGTTCTTTTGGAGTGTAGCATACCTCCTCCTGGGTCACACTTTGCACTTCACTTTTTGGGGCTTACTGGGACTTAAGCCTAGTTATAGGTCTAGAAGCCAGAAATGGTAATTTGGAATTGTTTTGAGAACATTCAGCATTATCTTGTAAAGCATCTGCCTCAGGTGATGCTCCAGGCAATGACTCAGGCAAGTGCTCTTTAGAGGCAGCTGGGCTAGGGATAATCTCCTCAGATGGGAGTGGAGGGGCTAATGGTTTTCCTGGGCAGTGTGGTTTAGCAGACAAACATGAAGTAATCTCTTCAGATGGGACTGGTTCTACTGGCAGGAGTGATTCAATGGAATTTACAGGCTCAGTGTCCCCAACTTCCTAATTATCTGCCCATATGTCCCCATCCCAAGTCTCAGGATCCCATCTCTTCCCAGTCAGTGCCCTTACTTTAACCTCAGACACCTCTCGAGGTTTGCAATTGAGCTGGCTTTGTAATTCAGCCACACTTACAATAAGAATCTGGATTTGGTTTTCAGCAATTTCGGCTCTGTTAGTACAAGAAGTAAGGCTTTCTTTCAAAGAACAAGTGGAAGCCTTGAGGTCATGTATGTGGCATTTGAGCCTTGACTCTGAATCCCTGAGGACATCTCTTTCCTTCATCAGTTTGTCTAGTGAAAGTAGGACAAAACAACCAGCTTCCTTATACTTCTCATTCTGACAAAGCCATAGAAAGATATCACACATGTGTTCACCCTGAGCCTCACCTTTCACCAATACCTGATCTACCGGTGGTGATATTTTGTGTATTTGTATTGCCACCTCGCTGCATGGACTAGCAGTGACCGCTTTACTGCTGGAAGGAGAGTCATCAATGTCTTTATGACTAAACAGACTTGAGAACCAATTTAGAAAACTCATTCTTACAAGTTTGTTTCTCTAGAACCACCCCACTCTGGTACCAAATGTCTTAGGCTGGGTTCCGTAGAGAAGCAAAACCGGTAAAGTGTATAAATATATATAGAGATAGAGACTATATCAAGGAAACAGCTCACCTGATTGTAGAGGCTAGAACGTCCCAAGTCTGTGGACCAGGGTAGAGGCCTCTCCCAAGTCACATAGCTGCAGAAGCTGGCAAGCCCAAGATCGGAAGGTCGGAGAGCAGGGCTCCCACTCACAGGCTGTGCAGAACAACGACTCCCAGGTTTGGCAGATAAGCTGACAGCTCAAGTCTCAAGAATGGGAGATGAGACGACAGGAAGCAGAGGCAGGATCCAGAGAGAGGAAAAAGCCAGAAAGTCTGATTATATACAGATGTGGGCCACACCCCCAAGGAGATTCCCTTTCATCTGATTGGCTACTCACAGTATATTCAATCATGGGAGTGATTACATTAAAACACAGAGAATCATGGCCCAGCCAAGTTGACACACAATCTTAACCATCACAGTATAAATTTATTGCTGTCATATTGTTGTCCTGTTATTTGTGGTGCTGATGTTTTCTTTGTTTATCTTACTTTCCTTTGCTGAGTTCCTTTTATTTGTGGATTTTTTGTCTTTCTTTTGTCATTATAGATTTTGTGTTTACTGAGTGTTTATGTTTTTTATGATTTTTCTTTATTTTCATAAGTAGGTTTGTTAACTTTCTTTGTGGTTACATTGAAATTTACCCTTGTCTTCCTAACTTTCAACCAGTCTTTTGTTACTTGATATCACCTTGACTTCTTCCCCATTTGAAAGTTGTACACCTACATCATTTATTCCCCCTTTTATTGTTTTGACATTGTTGCCATTTGCAAGTTGACGTCCGTGGTTCCCTGTTTTAAGTCTTTTAGTTTTGTTTTATTATTGAGAGTTCTTACTTAAGTTGGTATCTGTCATCTTGCCTGCGTTGTTTCAGTCAAATAATCAGAGCTCTTATTGTTTCCCCTTTGTAAGTGACTTTTTGTTTTTTCTCAGCTGCTCTCAGGATTCTTTCCTTGTCTTTGATTTTGACAAGTGATTATGATTTGTTTTAGTGCTTTCTTTTAGGGTCTATTCTATATGTGGTTTGTTGAGCTTCTGGATAGTCAGCTTTTCTTTCTTTCATAATATTTGGAGATTTTTCTGCCAGGAAATTTTCAACAATCTTCTCTGTTTTTTCTATTTTCTCCCCATGTTCAGGAACTCTGATCACATGCAAATTTTTGCTCTTGATTTTGTTTCACTTAATTCTTAGGTTTTCCTCATTTTTCTTTATCATTTTCTCTGCTTTTTCCTCAAACAAAGTGGCATCCATGGATTTATCTTCAATCTCACAGATTCTATCTTCCATTGTTTCATGTTTGCTCCTAAAACCTTCTACTGCATTGTCCATTTCTGAAATTTTGTTGTTTATGTTTTAGATTTCTAGTTTTTGTTTTTGTATGACTTCTAAATGTTTATTTATTTTGACATTTTCTTCCTGTATTATTTTCCTGATTTCTTCTATTGCCGTTTGTCTGTTATTTCCTTGATTATGGCTATGTTTTCATTTGTTTTGTCTATGTTTTCTATGATTTTGTCTACTTTTTCCTTGATTTTGTCTGTGTTTTCCTTGATCTCTTTCCTAATCTGTTGGAGAATCCTAAATATTAGATTTTTTGAATTCTATATTGGATATTTCCAGTGCCTTTTCTTCTACTGGAATGTTATCTCTTTATTTTGATCACTTGCTGGAGCCATCTTGTCTTGCTTTTTTAATATATTTTGATATTGTCTGCTGTCTCCGAGACATAAAGGTATTATTTTCTTTATTTATTGATTGTATGTTTGTTTCATCCTGCTTTTTTGTTTTGTTTTTATATGTCAGGGCATGTAGTCCAGGCATGCTTTGTTGCTTGCTCATCTGTGGCTACAGTAGCTCTCACCACCTTATCTGGGTGGCCAGGACAGCTGCAGGCAGGTCAGGCTCACTCCACTGCAGACTGGTTTGGCAAGGTGGCTGAGGAAAGAGTATGCAGGCACTGTCTACCTCCTGATGTTGGTCCAGCAATGTGGGAGCATTTGCAGCTCCTTGCCAAATGGTTGGGAATGTTGGACAGGGAGTGGTACAGGCTCGCTTCCCACCGTTCAGCAACTAGTCGAGAGGTGGGAGGGGAGGGTGGTGCAGGCCTGGTATGACAGTGAGCCTGTGCTCTAGGGATGCTGTAGCCATGACAGTGCTTTCGGGGGGGCGGCATGAAAGGAGGTGGTGGCATACGGGGCTAAGTGAGAGGGAGAAAAAAAAGAGAAAGAAAGAAACAAAAAAGAAAGAATGAAAAAAGGTAGCATTTGGGTGGGTAGAAGTGGACTTGGGGGCTGGTGGGAAGGGGAGGAAGTGGAGGGAGAAAGAAAGAAAAAAAAGTTGTGTGGTGGGAGGGGGCGAGGCAGGTCTGGAAGGGGGGCTCCTATTGTGGACCCCAGTGGTGGAGGTTGCTGGGATGTGGAGGTTCTTTCTTCTACTCATCAGAATGGTGAGGTGTGGGAAAGCGTGTTCCTCTGGTTACCAGGTGCTTTGTCTCCTGTTGGGAGCTCTGTGAAGTTGCTTTCCTGGGGTCGTTGCTGGTAGTGCTTCAAGATGGCCACGGTCTATGGTTTTAGTTGGAAGATGACCTTCACTCCATATCTCTCCTCATTCTCTGTTTTCCATCAGTTTCTTCTACCATGCATTGTTTGATCTAGTTCTTTAGTCCTTCATTTGATGTTTAGGATTCCAGGACTGATGGATGTATCTGTTTTACTTAGTTTTCTGGGTCTTTGATGAAGAAGGACAGCATGGTGTGTCTGACTCTGCCTCCAAGATTTCTTTCATTTTAAAGTTTAGTAGCTTTGAATTGTGTCAACTTGGTTTGGCTCAGCTATATTCTCCCTGAATTCCCTTTTCTGTATATTTCTACTTAGGGGGACCATAAAAGATATACTTGTAGGAGGTTTGGAGGTGGAAAGGAAGCAGCTGTTATTCTGTAGTTCACAGTCATTATGGTTGATTTAGGTTCCTGGGTGGTGCAAAATGTTTGCACTTGACTACTAACCTAAAGGTGGTTCAGACTCACCCAGCAGTGCCACAGAAGAAAAGCCTGGTGATCTGCTTCTGTAAACATTACAGCCAAGAATACCCTATGGATCAGTTCTACTTGGTAATACGAAATTGTGTTGATAGCAACTGGTTTGGAGTTTTGGTTTAGTGGCTGATTTGATGACTCACCTCGTTGGCCTGGGGCAGCAATGGGGTGTGCAATTGTTCCATCTTCCCCTGGATTTGCCTTCAGCTTTCTAGACTCCTGATCATGTGTGTGTGTTTAGTTCCTTGAGGAATGGCCCCAACTACTACAGGACACTCGCATCACTAAAATAAGAGGTAACAAAAAATATCGTAGATTTCACTGTGTCCTCTGGGGCTCCAGCTCACACCTATGGGTTCTGGCTTGTTCTTACTCTCCTGCATTTTTCATCCATCTTTCCTTCTAGACTGTGATCTTCAAGCTTCGCATCCAACAAAAAGACACTGAACCAGCTCCCGCTGTTGTGTAAGGTCAAATCCCTTACACAGATGCTTATATATCTCCTAACGATCAGCTTCCCTGACTAAACCCTGACTGATGCATGAAGATAAATATACATATATTTATGTATATGTTATTTATATTCTATATGTATATATATACAAACACACACACATACATATACATATATATATACATATGTATATACATCCCTATAGAACAGAGTGGAACTGCCTCATAGGGTTTCCAAGGAGCAACTGGTGGATTTGAGCTGCTGACCTTTTGGTTAGCAACCAAACAATTAACCACTGTGCCACTAGGGCCCCATGTATATAACCATACAAACACATTGTTAGTACACTGTTTTAGAACTTTGTACAGGGGCTCTGAAGTTTAAGTTTCTTTAGCTTTACAGTAAAGAAAAGCTTTATTGTAGCCCAGAGATTTGGCCTCTTTGGTGTCCATATTGTTGACAATTGGAATTCTGTGAACATTGTGATAATGAGAAGGAATTTGGAAACATAATCTGATAGGAAGAATGAGAACATGTTTTAAGTTTAATCTGGAAATGGGTTTCCCATTTGTATCAACATGGGGCATCAAGCGCAACAAAATAAAACACCTTCTCATCAAGAGTTGCTCAGAGTGTTTTCCTTAAATTCTTTATGTCAAATATGTGGACTACACACACTAGAAGATGTACATTTTTTTCTGTGTGTAGTGTCTTATTCACTAAGCTTAAAAAAGAGGCATTCCTCAATTCCTACAGGGAGAAAAAATTCTTAATGGAGTGCGAATGCAAAATATGCATTTATTTTACCACCATGACCTCTGCACAGAGAATTCTGGATTTGTTAACAATGAAAGTAATTCAGTCTTCCAGCCTCCTAGACTGTGAGAAAATAAATTTCTCTTTGTTAAAGCCATCCACTTGTGGTATTTTTGTTATAGTAGCACTAGATAACTAAGACAGCTTCAAATGGGTTCATACCCCTGCTGAGAATTTACATTTTCATCTCAGATATACTGAATCAGAATCTATAGTTTAACAGATCCCCAGGTGATTCTTATATATAATAAATTTTGAGAACCACTGTTCTACTGGTGGTTCTCAGCATTGGTCCCTAACCAGCCCTGATTGCAACGCAGGAGTGATATGCAAAATACATAAAAATGGGTGCTAATCTGAGAAGATGCCTGGCCAATCAGAATGGTTGATATGAACTTAAAAATAACACGGTGCAGCTGGACCTGAGTGCTGGCTGAGTATACTCTGGGCTGGAATGTTCTCAATTAATACTTGGTCAATTCACATGGAGTCAAACTTTCCATGGGGTAAAAAAAAAAAAAAAAGTAGGCACTGACCATTCCTGAACATTTACCATGTATATAGCTTGGATATTCACTACAAGCTTTCTGAAGTAGGTCTGTTCGCATCCTTTCATGTAAAGAAAACTGAAGCTCAGAGCAGTAATGAGGCTGGGTTTATAAATGTTGAAAGTTACAAAGCCAAGATTTTAATTTGAAAATGCTTGACTTAAAAATCTTCTTTTCCACTGCATCGCATGAACTCTAAAAAAGAAAAAAAAAAAATCAGTTGCCATCAAGTTGATTATGCCTCATAGAGCCCCCGTGTGTGTCAGAGCAGAGCTGTGCTCCTTAGGGTTTTCAGTGGCTGATATTTAGGAAATCAATCACCAGGTCTTTCTTCAAGGTACCTGTAGGTGGACTTGAATCTCGAACCTTCTGGTTAGGATCTGGGCTTGTTAACCATTTGCACCAGCCAAGAACTCCACATGAACTTTACCCTCAAGGAAATTACCATCTGGTTGTGAAGCCAGGGTTTACTCCAATGAGACAAGCAGTGAGCCATTTCAAACATGCTGAGTCTGCTTCTGAATGTAGGCCCTGACCAGAAGCTATGAAAGAGAGATGTCCAGGGATGGCTGACTGAAGAATGTAGGTCTGGAATCCAGCTGACAGGTTGGGTATGGCAGGGCTTGTACAATTCCATGTCTATTCCCTGTCCCTGCCAGCCCATCGATGGGAGAAGAAAGTTGGAGATCCTCCTGAAAATCCTCACTCTCCACCTGGCAGTTTCAGTATCAAGGGTCACTGAGTGAGCTGTTCAAGTTTATCTGTTGAGATTATTTTCAACCAGCTGTTTGTACTGATAACTGAATCTGTTCATAGCACCCAAGTGTTCTGCATTAGTGGGATTTTGTTCCTGTAAGATGACAGGGATGATGTGAGTCAGGGGTTGTGTCATTCCTGTGACCTCAGCCAAAACAGAGCTGAGCTGGGAACAGGCCCAGCCTGCCTGTGTGAGCAGGTGCTTTCTCTCCTTGGGTCTCAGGTTATGTATTTTTAAATCTATAAGATGGAGATTAAACTATAATCCTAAAGTTTTTTTTTTTTTTTAAATCCATGTCTCCACCTCTTCACCTTTTATCTTAGGGGGAGGTCAAGTGATGGGATCAAGTGAGAGGTATCCAGCAAATGAAAGAACAAATAACATTATAGGGAGGGCTTTTCAAGAACTAAGTATCACAAAAGTCTAAAGGCTTGATTTATTATGAGTGAAGCATGAAAGTCACAATTGGTAGTGTAGGTCTTTTGAGGGACCTTGCAGAACTTCCAGGGCTAAGAACAACCTTGTTTGGAAAAAGAGAAGGGGTTCAGCAATGTATGTAAATGTTTGCTGGGGAGTCTGATATTTAAATAAAACTCAGAATATCACGTTTGCTTTTACATAGTAAATATATCTGAGTAAGATGTATCAACCTCTGTCTCTGTGAGTGGGAGGATATGCAAAGTGTAGACAGACTAGGAGGAAAAGCCTGGTGCTCTGCCTCCAAAAATCACCCAATGAATATGCTATGGATAACAGTTGTCTCATCTGCAACTAATCATTAAGATGGCACAGAACCAGGTAGCTTTTTGTCTCATGAGTCGGGGACCAACGCAGTGGCAGCTAACAACCACAAGGGGCACAGCCAGGTGAAGAGTGGGGCACCAGTTCCCACCTGTGCTGGCTGGTGAGCAGCTCAGTCAAGCCAGTGTCCTTCTGTGAGCTGCCATTTACTCCTTTGTAAAACTGCGGCTCAGTGCTGCTGTATGACTTTAGTGATACTCTAAATGATGTCCTAAGGCTATGTCTGGCACAAAATAGACAAGTGTCAGTGGAAACTGTTATCATTATGTCTTTAACCATGTGGCACAGTGATCAATTCCATTGCCAACTCCTTGTGAAAGATACATTTTTTTTCCCTGTCATTTGTGTGCTCCCCTATTGGGTAATGGCCCCTAACTTACAGTGAATCTTCGTGCAATTAGAAATGGTTATTTGGATGAGAATGACAGATACATTTAAGGCCTAAATCTCATTGTTGTATTGATTTAACTTGTATACAATTTTCTCTCCTCAGAGAAAGGAATATTTCCTCAGATTTCTCTTTAATTAATGCATTATTTTTTCAATGGGGCATGCCCAGATACATGGAGTCCTAGATAAGTTATAAAATAGAGATAGATAGCTGCTGTCATGATGACTGTGACCCATGGGTACCCATGGGTACAACAGAACGAAACATTGTCTGGCCCTGTATCATCCTCATGAACACTGGCATGTTCGAGTCCATTGTTGAAGATATTGTACCAATCCGTCTCACCAAGGGTATATGTCACCCTTTTGGGGAGTCTATTTCAGAAAACATGATGTCCTTCTTCAGTGATTGATTCCTTCTGATGACATGTCCAAAGCTAGAGAGTTGGACAATGTTCTGTTGTGATCTATAACATTTTCACTGGCCAATTTTTGGAAGTAGATCACCAATCCTTTCTTCCTAGTCCGTCTTAGTCTGGAAACTTTTCTTAAGCCTATCCACCATGGGTAACCCTGCCAGTATTTTAAATACTGGTAGCATAGCTTCCAGCATCACAGCAACACACAAGCCATGACAGTGTGACAGCTGACAGGTGGTAGAAGCTATAAAATAGCTTCAGATTCTGGTGTGTGTGAAAATATCCCTATTCCATGCTTAGGCCTTTTTTTAAAATGACCTAGAATTGTCAGCACAGGTGAGGACAGCCTTCCACCCTGTTTTTCAGGTTTTTGTTCTTCCTTGTGAGGATTATTGCAATAGTCTTCTATCTTGACTTCCTGTCCTCCATTGTCTGCTCTATCTGGCTCCAGCCCAGCTTCTAGAGAGGTTTCTCCAAAACACACAACTGCCAGAGGTTTGTGTGGTCCTCATAGGCCTAGAGGAGGCTCTCCTAGTCTGTTCATTTATATATTTTTGAACTAACTGTAATGGTTAATTTTACGTGACACTAGTCAAGTTGCTACCATGGAGTAGTTACATGTGGTTAAATCAATCAGCCTTGGGTAGAGCAGATTACTGTTTTTAATGTAATCTAATGTAATGGAATGAAATTATTTTATATGTAATCTGATAATAATGTAATCACTTTCCATAATGTAATCTAATGTGATATAATCATTCAATAAGTTGAGGTAACACCAGTGTAGAGTACATCCTAAACCTAATGACTTCTGAGTTATAAAAAGTGGAACGGACACACATACACACACAGGAGAAAGAAAGAAACCATGTGAGAATCATCTAAATGTCAAAGAATGCCAAGGAACTAAGGAATGTCCAAGGCTACCATCAATGAAAGAATCTATGTGGTTCTCTTAGTAGTCAAATCAATGAAGCATATATATAAAAATAGAGAGAGAGATTTACTTCAAGGAAATGGTTCATGCAATTGTGGGGGATGGCAAGTCCAAAATGCTATCTATATTAGCCCTGGTGGGTCAAGCGCAGCCTGAAGACTTCTGCTGGCTCACATGGTTGCAGGTGCTGACAAACCCAATATCTGCAGGTAAGGAGGCGAGCTGAAGCCCTCTGCTGGCTCACAGGGCTGTAGGGGCTGGCAAATCCAAAATATTCAGGTCAGGCAGCAGGCTTATGGCCTGAGAACTGGAAGTCAGGCAACAAGAAGAGCAAAGAATTGAGAGAGAAAGCAAACTTTGCCAGATTATCCATTAATATATTGAAAGCAAGCTACACCCCCAAGGAAACTCTCCTTTCAACTGATTGGCTGATCACATCGTGGAGGTGATTAGATTATATTATGGAAAATAAATAAATAAACATAAATAACTAAAGAAAATAAAAATCCTCACAACTGGTCCAATAAGCAATATCATGATGAATGGGAAAAAATATTGAAATTGTTAAGGGTTTTATTTTACTTGGATCCACAATAAACACCCATGGAAACAGCAGTCAAGAAATAAAATGATGTACTACATTGGGCAAATATGCCAGAATTAAAGTTTTTAAAAGCAAAGATGTCACTTTGAGGACTAAGGTGTGCCGGACCCAAGCCATGGTATTTTCAGTCACCTCATATGCATGCAAAAGCTGGAGAATGAATAAGGAAGGCTGAAGAAGAAATGATACCTTTGAATTATGGCATTGGCAAAGAATATTGAATATACCATCGACTTCCAGAAGAACAAACAAATCTGTCTTAGAATAAGTACAGCCAAAAACGTTCCTTAAAAATGAGGATGGAGAGACTTCATCTCACATACTTTGGACATGTTATCAGGAGGGACCAGTCTCTGGAGAAGGACATCATGCTTGGTAAAGTAGAGGATCAGCAAAATAGAGAAAGACACTGAATGAGATGGATTGACCCACTGGCTGCACGAACGTGCTTAAACATAGTGACAGTTGTTAGGATGTTGCAGGACCTGGCAATGTTTTGTTCTGTCATACATTGGGTTTCTATGAGTTGAACTGATTTGATGGCACCTAACAACAACAACATAGAAGAGCAATCAGTCCAATGTCTTCCAAACCTCTGAGAATCATAGCCTAGCCAGGATGACACATAACATTAACCGTCACAGTCCACCCCTTGTCAACTTTGCACCTATACACGTCTCCTTAAGGCATACATAATCTCCAAATAAAAAGAGTTATAAAGTTATACATGTGCCTAACATGATACAACTAACATATGTACAATAGAAAATGTACTTGCCCTTTTTACATCTCATTTTTTTTTCTAAATTTTATTTATATTGTTGTTGGGAATATACACAACAAAACATTCACCAATTCACCAGTTTCTACATATACAGTTTGTGACAGTGATTACATTCTTCCAGTTGTGCAATCATTCTCACGCTCCTTTTGTGAGTTGTTCCTCCCTCATTAACGTAAACTGTCTGCCCTCTAAGCTTCCTATCTAATCTTTCCAGTTGCTACTGTCAGTTTGATCCCATATAAATAGTTCTTAAAAGTGCATAATGCTCAAGGCAGACCTTCTTTACTAGTTAAGCTAAACTATTGTTCAGTATTAAGATAACCTCAGGGGATATTTTTGGTTTAAGGTTTAAAGTTTATGTCAAGGCAATAGTTTCAGGAGTTCTACCCTCCATGGCTCCGGAAAGCCTAGAGTCCGTGAATTTTTTAAATTCTTTTCCACATTATATTTTATAATAAGTAAAGAGATAAAGGAAAGAAGAAAACAAAGATATTTTCTTTATACATGAGCCCTGGTAGCACAGTTGTTAAGCACTCAGTTCTAGCCCAAAACTCTGAGGCTCCAACCCACCAGCAGTGGAGTTTATGTGTATATATACAGTCACGCGCTGAATAACATCCATTCAGGCAATGTTCAACTGCATATACGTCCATGGTCCCATAAGGGTTTTTTTTTTTTTTTTAAAGGAAAGCAGTTCTCCTTTAGTTTATTATTTCCTGGAATGGTTGTAAAGACCGCAAACCCCCAGAGTGAAAGAGCAGCAGGCTTCATTCACCTGCTCAGCAGATGTGCAGACATTTACTTCTGGCACAGGACAGCACCAGCTGTGGCTCCTCCAAACCTGCCACAGAGGCTGGGCCAGGGCGCCCACAGGCTCCCAGCTCCAGGAGGCGGCTGTGGCTGCACATGATCAGTTGTGCTCCCAGTACATGCACACCTGCTCCCTGCCTGGTCCATGAGGCCACCTCTTGGCACCCCCTGTGCACATGGACATGCGTAAAGTCCCAAACTGATCCAGCTGCCGGTGCTCAGAGTGAACTGTCCCATAGGGTTTCCAAGGAAGTTAATCTTTATGGAAGCAGACTGTCACATCTTTCTCTTGCAGAGTTACTGTTGGGTTCAAACTGCCAAAGCTTTGGTTAGCAGCCGAGCACTTAACCACTATGCCACCAGGGATACACACACACACACACACACACAGAGAGAGAGAGAGAAACACATAACAAAACAAGGAAGAAAGACTCATAGCAATTACAGTCCTCCTTCTGTAACTGGTCATGTGGTCATAGTTGGTATTTAGAATTACTTTCTTCCACTACCCATTCCATATTCTCATTGCCATCAGCAAATACCTCAGCTGATCATAGTTCTTTGCCTGGAAGGTTAACCCAAAATTTCATTCCTGAAGGGTCTAGGCCATTAGTAGTCCTGTCTAAAGTGAGTTGCTGTAGTTTTCCATTGACTTTAATCACAGGGCGTGGTAGTACAAAGAGACACCCTAACGGATCTCCTGTATTCCAGACACACTCGTCTTTACCTCGATTGTGTAATATCAATCCAGTTTCCCCTTGGTATTCAAGATGAATCACTCCAGCCAATATGGTCATTCTCTTCTTTGCCTGTTGATCCAGAGATACGAGGAGCCCAAATTGGGCCAGGTAGCATTCTAAGCTTCCAGTTCAATGGAATCAGTGTTGTGTCTCCTGGAGGGGACATACCTTCCTTTGGATTTAAGACTTCCAGACCAACAGAGCATAGGGTCTCATGGACAGGAAGCAAAAAATTTGCAAGTGGGTGACTAGGGGTAACAGAGTGTGGTTCCACTTCCATTTCCAACCTTGGATCCTGGACCCCTGGATCCTGGCTATGGGAGAAACATCACCATATATTAGATGTTACTTAAAAGCATATAAAGCCTCCTGGAGAACATTATCCCATCCCTGCAAGGTATTTCCACCTAGCAGGTGCCATAATTGAGGCTTTAAAAGACTATTGCATCTGACCTACATAGAAGAGCAATCACAGAAGTCTTCAAGGATGTTGAGGCTCCCTTAGCAAATTTATTCCTCACAGATTTGGTGAAAAATGTGTCCTCTGGGCACTCTCTGAGTGGATCTATGGACCCAACACGAGAAATCCACTCTAACATGCCAATTTCCCTAAACCTTTGGATAACTTCTTCTACAGTACACCAAGGCGGTTCTGGCATTACAACTTCAGTTTAGTGTAGGCCACCTCTTCGTCCACATTTTAGTCAACTAACTAAATAAGCTGTTAGATGCTTTTCTAACCCCTCGAGCTGAAACATTAAATAGAAATCTCTGCTTAGTGTGTGCATATTAATAAACTCCGATGATCCAACTTTATGTTCCTCGCACCATTATCCTCATCCTCAATAGCCATTTCCACACATATTCCTCAGGTTTCTGTTTGTATGCACTAGAAAAATCAAGCAGTGCTTACGGAGTGTAGCATCCCTCCTCATGGGCTACCCTTTGTATCCAGTCTTATCCTAGGGGTGAATGAATTACAATGCCAATTGAATTTTCAACCTAAAAAGGAGTCTGAAGTTAAAATGAGGGCATTGACTGGGAAGACATGGGATCCTGAAATTTGGGATAGGGACATATGAGGCTCTCTGGGACCTGAGTCTAGCTACAGGTCTAGAAGCAAAAATGGATGGTGGCGGTGGATTCTGGGATCATTCTGCAATGTCTTCAAGGCATCTGCCCCAGGTGACACCTCAGGGACTGCCTCAGATAATGTCCCAGGCAATGCCTCAGGCAAAGACTCTTCAGACACATCTGGGTTAATCTCATCAGACGGGGATGGGAGGGCTGATTTTTCCAGCAAAGGTGATTTATCAGACAAAGTTGGGTTAACCTCTTCAGATGGGGATGGGTGGGCTGGTTCTACGGCCAAGGGTGATTCAACAGAATTTATGGGCTCAATGTCCCTGGGTTCATCCAAATCTGCCCATATATCCCTATCCCAGGTTTTAGGATCCATGTCTTCCCAATCAATACCCTCATTTTAACTTCAGAAGCATTTCAAGTTTGGGAATTCAATTGACATTATTTGTCCACTGTTCGAATAAGACTCTGGGTTTGATTTTCAGCAGTATCAACTGTGTTACTACAAGAAATAAGCCTTTCATCCATGAAACAGATAGCAATTTTCAGGTGCTTTATGTAGCAATTGATCTGGGAATCTGAAGCCCTGAGCTCATCATTTTCTTTCTTCACTTCGTCTAGCAAAAGTAGTACCACCCATCCAACTTCATGATAATTGTCCATTTGACAAAAGTGTTGAAAGACATCAAATACACGTTCACCTGGAGCCTTGTCCCTTACAAATATTTGGTTCAGTGGTGGTGATATTTTGTGTATCTCTTTTGCCACAACATGCCATGGATTAACAGTGCCCTCCTTACTACTAAAAATAGAGTCATTAGTGTTCTGAAATCTAGCTAGACTTGAGAACCAATTCAGAAAACTCATCCTTAATTATTTTTTCTCTAGAACCACTCTTGGTACCAAATGTCTTAGTCTGGGTTCTCTAGAGGAGAAAAACAAGTGAAGCATACATATAAATATATAGAAAGAGATTTACTTCATTGATATAGCCCACACAGTTGTGGGGACTGGCAAGTCCCAAATCTGTGGGTCAGGTGGAAGGCTGAAGACTTCTGCTGGCTTCCATGGTAGCATAGGCTGATAAACCCAAAATCTGCAAGTCAGGCAGCAGTCTGAACACTTCTGCAGGCTTATATTCCATGAACCAGATGTCAGGCAATGAGAAGAGTGCAGGGTCAAGGGAGAGAGACAGTGAGTGTTGCTGGAACATACATTTTATACTGGAGGCAGGCCACACTCCCAAGCAAACTCCCCTTTCAACTTAATGGTTGATCATGTCAGATCACATCATGAAAGTGATTATATTATATTATGGAAGAGCAATCAGTCCAATATCTGCCAAACTATTGAGAATCATAGTCTCACCAAGTTAACACACAACATTGACCATCACAATGGTTGTCTTAGGCTGGGTTTTTCTAGGGAAGCTAAAGCAGCTATAGAGAGAGAGGAGAGAGATTTATATCAAGGAACTGGCTCACACAGTTGTGGAGGCTGGGAAGTCCCAAGTTCATGAGTCGCGCATCTGGCTGGAGGCTTCTCTTGATTTATGTAAGTGCAGGGGCTGATGAACCCAAGATCAACAGGTAGACAGCAGGCTGCTGGCTCACGGGCTATGGAGGCTGATGAATCCAAGACTGGCAAGTAAGATGGGGGGCTGCTGACTCAAGTCCCAAGAACCAGAGTTCAGGTGATGACAAGCCAAATGCAGGATCCAGAGCAGAGCAAAAACCAGCAAGCTTTGCCAGAAAGTCCATATATATTGGATGCAGGCCATATCCCCAAGGAAACTCTCTTTCAACTGATTGGCTGCTCATAACAGATCTCATCATGGAGAATGTTACATATTAAGTCAGATCCTATTAGGGAGGTGATTACTTCATTACATAACTGCCAAACTACATTACAGCTGCTGACTTAGTCATCTAGTGCTGCTATAACAGAAATACCACAAGTGGATAGCTTCAACAAAAAGAAATTTATTCTTTGACAGTCTAGTATGCTAGAAGTCCAAATTTAGGGCATCAGCTCTAGGGGAAGGCTTTCTGTCACTGTCAGCTCTGGAGGAAGGTTCTTCTCATCAATCTTCCCCTTGACTAGGAGCTTCTTCTCACAGGAACTCCAGGCCTAAAAGATGCGCTCTGCTCCCGGCACAGTTTCTTGGTGGTATGAGGTGCCCTACCTACTCTCTGCTTGCTTCTCTTTCCTTGTATCTCCTGTAAGATAAAAGGTGGTGCAGGCCACACCCCAGGGAAACTCCCTTTACATTGGATCCAGGAAGGGACCTGAGCAAGGGTGTTACATTTTCTTTAACCACAGGTAGAGATTATAACACATAAGAAAATCACAAAATGAGGATAGCCACACAATACTGGGAATCATGGCCTAACCAAGTAGACTTGTATTTTGGGGGGACACAGTTCAATCCATGACAGCTGCCAAACCACTGAGAATCATGGCCCAGCCAAGTTGACACACAACCTTATCCATCACAATGGTTCAGACCTTGATTTGGACTTTTAGCCCCCAGATTGTAAGAAAAAGAAATTTCTGTGGTTTACAGCCACTCACTTGTGGTATTTGTGTTATAGCAGAACTAGGAGACTAAGACACTAACCAATAGTCGTTTGTAAAACATGTCCTATGCATCAGGCTAGGCCCTAGTTAAAAAGACAGTCAAGATCCAATTTCAAAATTGTCATCATATTAGGAACATAGATATATTAACTGAGAACATGTTGTTGCTGTTGTTAGGTGTTGTTGGTCGGTTCCAAATAATAGTGACCCTATGTACAATAGAACAAAACACTGCCAGGTCCTGTGCAATCCACACAATGGTTGCTATGTTTGAGAACATAACTTCACCCCATTCCTCACCTGACTCAAACTTTGAGAGCAAGGAAAATATCTTATTCGTCTTTGTATCCCAGCACCTGGCTCTCTACTTAGCATGTTGTTGGGGTGTGAAGAACAATATAATTCTACTTAATTGATTTTTTGCTTTAATTGTTTCAGAAGATTTATAAATGATAACAGTTGGATAGCTCCCATTTATTGAATGCTTACTGTGAGCCAAGCACTGTGACAGCCCATGTTCCTACATCACCTCATCCAATCCTCATAAAAGCCTTGCAAGGAAAATGAGGCTCAAGAGATTAAGAAACTTGCCAAAGTCTTTACAAATTGTCAGTAGTGTGCTGAATTCAGAGTCATCAGCTCTGATCCAGACATCATTTCTAAAAGACATTGGTTGTTAGCTCCTAAGAGATCAGCTTCTACCCCAAAAGTTGGCAGTTTGAATCCACCAACCACTCCTTGGAAGTCCTATGGGGCAGTTCTACTCTGTCCTATAGGGTCACTATGAGTCGGAATTGACTTGATGGCAATAGGTTTGGTTTGGTTTTTATTACTGTCCCATTGGCTCCCGACTCATGGCAGCCCCATGTGTTACAGAGTATTCTGCTCCATAAGATTTTCTTGTGGTAATTTTTATGGAAGCAGATCACCAGGCCTTTTCTTCTATGGTACCACTGGGTGGGTTTGAACCTCCAACCTTTAGGTTAGTAGCCAATCACAAACTGATTGTGCCACTTGGGCTTCTTCTAAAAGGCAATCAGGTGATAACATGATCAAATAATTAAGCAAATTGTAGGTTCATTAAATATGTGAGTTGGGTAAAGCTCTTGACTTACAGTTACGTGATGATGATTTCCCCCAAAAGGAAGTTGTAGATCATTAGGAAAAACAAAATGGGAGAGAAAATATACATATAAATAAATATATACATATATATATATATATATATACATACATACATATACAGAGACAGCACACTCTGGGCAACAGGTGAAATTATTATCAAGGCTGGAAGTATACCAATACTTACTGAAAACTTGAGTTTACAACAAATGAGACAGAACTGTAAGAAATTCATGGTATCTGCCACTATTTGTGTGATTTTACAAAGATTCTTTAGAACAATGCTTCTCAAATTTTAGCTTATGAAATAATCACCTAGAGATATTTTAAAGCACAGTTACCAAAGCCCTCTTCCCAGAGATTCAGATGTAGTAGGTCACAAAGGGGCCCGTGGATTTGCGTTTCCAGGAAGCTCATGGTTGATGCCAATTGCTGCTGGTCATGACTGTTCAAGTCTCAGGATATCAACTGCCTTGGTCCCGTGCACCCAATAGACTAGACTTAGCTCAGATGTGGATTATTAAGGTTTGTATTAGCATGTTGACACGTCTTTTAAATAGAGTGTAATAGCATAATTAGTGTAAGTTTTATAGATTTTTTAATGTCTGGGATCACAGAGGGAAATTGATTATAGAGGGAATTACATGGATGTTAAGCAACATTTGGACATGAGATATATAATAGTCCTATCGGAAACATGGATCTCAATTTGTATTTGGCAGCTGTTGCTTCATTTTATCTTTATTTTAATGAAATATGTGGTGGCTAAGGAGAAAATGAAAATTGTCTAGAAATATAGATGTAGGCTGAGGTGGAAGTGAGGCTGAAGACAGGCACACTCCCTGTTTTTCTCGCTCTCTGGAGGCCATCTGACCCGTGTGCTATTCTAATCAGACCAATCAGAAAAAAAAAAAAGTTGCCATTGTGTCAACTCCAGCTCATGGGGACCCCATGTTTGTCAGAGCAGAACTGTGCTCCCCAAGGCTTTCAATGGCTGGTTTTTCGGAAGTGGGTCACCAGGGCTTTCTTCTGAAGTACCTCTGGGTAGACTGGAACCTCCAACCTTTTAGTTAGCAGCTAACTGTGTTAATTGTTTGCACCACCCAGGGACTCCCCTAATCAGATATTACGGGCCAAATGGTAACCAACATCATGCTCTGATGCAGTGTGCTCTGGAGAAAGCTAAAACACCTTCTTGGGACCTGTCTTATAACTTAACATCCTGCTTTTCACCCTTTTTTTCACCTTTATTGATACATATTCCAGACATCATAGCATTCATCTATTTAAAGTATACAGTTCAGTGATTTTTTAATGTATTCACAGAGTTGTGCAACAAGTCCCCAAATCTAATTTAGAACATTTTCAGTACCCAAAAAAAGAAACCATGTAAATATTAGCGGTCATTCCACATTACTAATACCCACCCCCAGGTCCCCAACCCCAGCCCCAGGCAATCGCTCATCTTTGTTCTGTCATATGGATTTTGCCCATTCTGGACATTTTGCATAAATGGAATCACACAATCTGAGACATTTTGTAAGTGGCTTCTGTCACTTAGCATAATGTTTGCAAGGCTCAACCATATTGTAGCAAGTATCAGTACTGCGTTCTATTTTATTGCTGAATAGCATTTCATTGTATGTATAAACCATATTTTGTTTATCCATTCATCAGTTGATGGACTTTTGATTTGTTTCTACTTTGTAGCTATTATGAATAATGCTGCTATGAACATTTGTGTACAATTTTTTATGTGGCTGTATCTTGTCATTTCTGTTAAGCATATATCTAGGAGTGTAATCAGTGAGTCATACCCCCACTCCATGTATTTAAGTTTTTATTTTAAAATAATTCACAGTAAATCACGAACAACATACTGAGAGGTCCCATGTACCCCTTACCTGTTTTCTCCCAGTGTTAACATCTTGCATAACTATGGTACAGTATCCAAACAAAGAAATTGCCATTGGTACAATCTATAAAGCAAATTCAGATTTTACCAGTTTGACATGCAGTCATTTGTAAAATTTATAGTTCTGTGAAAATTTTATCACAGATGTTGATTTCTGTAACCACCGTTCCCATCAAGACGCAGAAGTGTGGTTACAAGGATCCCTCATGGTATGGCTTTGTAGCCATGTCCACCCTCTCTCATACCCCAGGCCTTAACCCCTGGCAATTGCTTTCTGTTCTCCATCTCCATGAAATACCTCGTAAACAATGAGAGTGTTTCAGAAGCCATGTCTGTTTTCAGCCTATATCAGCTATGTGCCAACTGAGACATTAAAAGATGTGTTTTCTAATTTAATCCACTGACACATTTTTGTAACTAATTTCAGCAAGCCTATCATCTTTAACATCTTTTTTTTTTCTTTTCTTCACTGAAACAAGGCCAAGGCAATGTCCTAAAAACTACTGCACAAGGAGCTTGATAAACTGAATTACGTAAAAATAGCTAAGTGCAAAATGTATCACAAGCATTTATTTAATTACTAGAATTAATTTCATCTTATTTATGTCTATAGGCTGTGTATAAAGCCCTGTAACTAAACATATAGTCGTGTGGTAAATGTTAGACTGATGGGACGTAGGGAGCAAGGGAGGAAGTGGGACGAAAACAGTTTTTAAGGCCTTAAAAATATGTACTGAGCAAGTTTCTTGTCTATTTCTATAGTTTTGTAATAGGAATATAAAGAGTGGGGCAGGAAAACTATAGCTCTGACCTTGGTGCTTGAAAAGGTGAGGCCTAAACAAAACTATCTTGCTGCCTGAATACTATCATTATCTTTAATGAGAGTGGGCAACACAAGGACACTTCAAATTGTACCTTAGGCAGTAAATTAGCCGCCAGAACGAGATTCAGACTATTTTCCTCAAATATGAAAACACTGATCCATCTGCTCTGTCCAGCTACATTATACATCTGTTCAGATTACTATAAAAATCTAAAGTGTCTTAATACATCCATCATAGTCCTTTTCATTGAGCAGAATGTATCTTTGTGTGTGCCCGTAATACTAGACCTTCAAACGTAGTGCTACTGTTTACTAGTTGCTCTTTTCAGTAGAGACAGTCTCTGCCACTGAGGAAAGTTCTTTTGTTTTCCCTTTATGCTCGCATCTTCTTTACAATAGAAGATGTGAGGGGTCTCCTACAGATAAAGAGATCTGGTGGTACAACGGTCAAGCACTGGGCTGCTAGCCCAAAGACTGGAAGTATGAACCCAGAGACTCAGAGGAATAAAGACCTGGCGATCTGCTTCCATAAAGATTACAGCGGAGAAGACCCCACGGGCAGTTCTACTCTGTCACATGGGGTCACTATGAGTTGAAGTTGACTTGATCGATCCTAGCAACAACTCCTATACATGACCTCCAGTGGTCATTTAGAACTAGTGTAATGCATATCTAGTTTTGTCGTGTTCAGTTGATGGCAATTTCTTTGGCTTGAGATCTGCTTGGTATTGCAGAGAACATAGAAAGTGCCATAGAATCCTTTCAGTTTTGCTCAATTCAACCTTCCATAACAACGGGAACATTCAACTAATATTCATTAAGTGTTTACCTTTTGTTGTTGTAAGGTACCTTTGAGTGGCTCCAACTCGTAAGAGACCATATGCGCAACAAAATGAAACACTGCCTGGTCTTGCGCCATCCTCACAATCATTGCTATGTTTGAGCCCATTGTTGCAGCTACTGTGTCACTCCATCTCGTTAAGGGTCTTCCTCTTTTTCGCTGACCCTCTACTTTACCAAGCATGATGTCCTTCTCTAGGGACTGGTGCCTCCTGATAACATGTCCAAATATGTGAGATGAAGTCCTTCCATCCTTGCTTCTAAGGTGCGTTCTGGCTATACTTCTTCCAAGGCAGATTTGTTTGTTTTCCTGGCAGTCCATTGTGCAGTCGGTATTCACCACCAACACCATAATTCAAGGGCATCAATTTTTCTCTGGTCTTCTTTATTCATTGTCCAGCTTTTGCTTGCATATGAGGTGATTGAAAATACCATGGCTCGAGTCCTCAAGGTGACATCTTTGCTTTTGAAAAAAGTCTTTTGCTAAAGATTTGCCCAATGCAATACGTAGTTTGATTTCTTGACTGCTGCTTCCATGGATGTTGATTGTGGATTCAAGAAAAATGAAATCTTTGGGAACTTCAGTGTTTTCTGTTTATCATGATGTTGCTTATTGGTCCAGTTGTGAGAATTTTTGTTTTCTTTATGTTGAGGTGCAATCCATCTGAAGGCTGTAGTCTTTAATCTTCATAGTAAGTGCTTCAAGTCCTCTTCACTTTCAGCAAGCAAGGTTGTGTCATCTGCATATCATAGGTTGTTAAAGAGTCTTCCTCCAATCCTAATACCCCATTTTTCTTCATATAGTCCAGCTTTGTCTTAGCCATCTAGTGCCACTATAACAGAAATACCACAAGTGGATGGTTTTAACGAAGAGAAGTTTATTTCCCCACAGTCAAAGTAGGCTAAAAGTCCAAATTTGGGGCATCAGCTCCAGGGGAAGGCTTTTTCTCTCTGTCAGCCTTCTTCGCTTTGGTGTTCCCCCGGACTAGGAGCTTCTCAGTGCAGGGACCCCAGTCCAAAGGACGTGCTCTGCTCTCAGCACTGCTTTCTTGATGGTATGAGGTCCCCTTGTCTCACTGCTCACTTCTGTCTTTTATATCTCAAAACATTGCCTCAGGATACAATCCAGTCTTGTAGACTGAGTCCTGCCTCACTAACGCAGCTGCCACCCATCGACCCTCATTAACATCATAGAAGCAGGATTTACAACATATAGGAAAACCACACAATACCAGGAATCATGGCCCGGCCAAATTGATACATACATTTTTGGGGGGACATAATTCAATCCATGACAAACTTCTTGGATTATTTGCTCAACATATAGATTTAATAAGTATGACAAAAGGATACAATCATAATGCACACCTTTCCTGATTTTAAACCATGCAGTATTCCCTTGTTCTTTATGAAGGACTGCCTCTTGGTCTATGTACAGGTTCCACATGAGCACAATTAAGTGTTTCTGGAATTCCCATTCTTCGCAACATTATCCATAATTTGTTATAATCCACACAGTCAAATGCCTTTGCATAGTCATAAAACACAGGTAAACATCTTTCTGATATTCTCTGCTGTCAGCCAAGATCCATCTGACATCAGCAATGATATCCCTCGTTCCATGTCCTCTTCTGAATTCAGCTTGAGTTTCCGGAAGTTCTTCTCAGTGTACTGCTGCAACCATCTTTGAATTATCTTCAGCATAATTTTACTTGCTTGTGATACTAATGATATTGTTCGATAATTTCTGCATTCTGTTGGATCACCTCCCTTTGGCATGGGCATGAATATGGATCTCTTCCAGTTGATTGACCAAGTAGCTGTCTTCCAAATTTCTTGGCATAGACAGGTGAGCATTTCCAGTCTTCCATCCATTTGTTGAAACATTTCAATTGGTATTCTGTCAGTTTCCTGGAGCCCTGTTTTTTGCCAATGCCTTCAGTGGAGCTTGGATTTCTTCTTTCAGTACTATCGGTTCTTGATCCTTTTAGATTTAGAAAAATGTCCTGCACTCTAGAAATTTATGATCTAGCAGGGAGACCAAAAGGTGAATCCAGGGATTACCATACAGACTGAAATGTAGGCTAGAGATAAATGATGCATGCTGAGACTGTGGGGAAAGAGAGAGGCAGATCACCTAAGTCAGGCTAAGGATACAGGAAGATTTTTTAGAGGAAAGGGACCTGGTATTTAATTGTAAAGAATATTCACATCACACATGCACATATCTCTGTTCTGAGCCTTTGCCTGTGCTCAGCTGCTCTCTGTTCTGAAGGCTGTATCCCACATTCGTATACCAAAACAAGCAAACAAACAAATGAACAAACCACTTGCTGTTGAGTCAATTCCAACTCATAGTGACCCTATAGGACAGAGTAGAACTGCCCCATAGGGTTTTCAAGGAGTGACTGGTGGATTCCAACTACCAACTACCACTGTGTCATCAGGGCTACCACTGTCATATAGTGAATGCCAATATAATTAACATTTAAAGCTTAGCTTAAAGATGGTAACCTTTATAATGTCTCTTTTACCCCTGCAAAAGGGACGATAACCTCATAATTATCTGAAATGTTTACAGAGTTCTAAAGCAAAATCAATAAAGCATAATATGTTCAAAGAAGTCTGTCTTCTATCCCTGTACCTCTTCCCTCCTGTAGGTAAACTTTTTCTTAATTTTTAAAAATGATTTATCTCTTATTTTTTAAATTAGACGACAGAAGTAAATTCATATTCCCTCTTCTTAGATATGCATTAGTATGTAATACTTTTGTCCACTTTGCTTTCTGACATAACCACATATCTTAGAGATCACTCTGTAGTATTATGTGAAGGCATGCATTATTCCTTTTCATTGTTTGGACGTACCATAGTCTATTCAGCAAGTCCCCAGGAGATGCACATTTTGGATTGTTCCTCTCTGCTAGTAAAACTGGTGATGTAAAAAAGCCGTATGCATACTTTGTGTGTGTCTGTGTGCCATCATCACTGGGTACCTCTTAGGATACATCACTGGAAGTGGAGATGTTGGGCCAAAGAGTATATGTACATGCAACTTTGCCAGATATTGCTAAGTTCCACACAGCATTTATACCATTTTGCATCCCTTCATATGTTACCAAGAAAGGTTGCTGTCAAGTCTATTCTGATTTATGGTGATCCCATGTATGTCAGAGTACAACTGTTCTCAGTAGGGTTTTCAGTGACTGATTTTTAAGAAATAGATCACCAGAACTTTCTTCTGAGGCACTTCTGGGTGGTCTGGAACCTTCAACATTTTGGTTAGCAGCCAAGTTCGTAACATTTGCACCACCCAGAAACTCCAGCCATATGTCAGAGTGCTTGTTTCCCCACAGACTTTCCAATAGAAAATGAAGTCAAGCTTTGGAGTCATTGGTAATCTGATACGTGAAAAAAAGAAATCACAGTGTGGTTTTAATTATCATTTGTCTTATTATGAGCAAAGTTGGACATCTTTTCATTAAAGATTAATTTGCATTTATTTTTATATAGACTGTCCGTTCATATATTTTCAGCATATATTTCTACAGGTTGCCACCTTTTTTATTTTGTATTTAAAATATATTAAAGATATTAATTATTTTATTGTACTTTAGATGAAGGTTTACAGAACAAATAGTTTCTCATTAAACAGTCAGTACACATATTGTTTTATGACATTGGTTAA